>NW_027187327.1:4968229-4969515 GCF_028583685.1 Petaurus breviceps papuanus
ATGGATGGATGGATGGATGGATGGATGGATGGATGGATGCATGGATGCATGGATGCATGGATGGATGCATGGATGCATGGATGCATGGATGCATGGATGGATGGATGGATGGATGGATGGATGGATGGATGGATGGATGGATGGATAGAAGTAATTTGAGAGGGGATGCCTAGTAGTTGGGAGGACTAGGAAAGACCTCATGGAGTAGGTGAGATTTGATCTGGTTCCTGAAGGAAACTAAGGATTTTAAGTGGCAAAAGTTGGGAAAAGACATCGTTTCAGGCATAGGGAATCACATTTCAGGCTTTGAGGATGGCTATTACAAATAAATGAAGTCTGGAGATAGAATATGATGTTTTTAACATAACAGTCAGGTAAAGGTATGAGTTATCCCTATCTACTATAGAAACAATAGAAAAAAAGACCGTTATTGCTGAATTTTAGTTTGCATGGATTGGAGTAATATGTAAAAAGACTGGAAAGGTAAAAAGTGGCCAGGTTACAAAGAGTTTAAAATGCTATTCAGTTTTTGAAAAACACCAGTATTAAGAATTTTAGAGGATATCACTAAACAACCTGTGATGTGTGCTATGCCAGATGGAAATCTTGAGAGAAATAGGTATTTATGACATTAATCAAACACACATGGCAGTAGAACTCAGAGTCCAGACTTTATCAAGGAGAGGATAAAAGGTATTAGAAAGACTTTATCTTTATGCCTACAATCAGTCAGTCAATTAGCATTTATTAAGCCCCTACTATGTGCCAGGAGCTATAATACTTGCTGGGCATACGGGGAAAAAAAGCAAAAGAAAGTTCTTGCCCTCAAGGCTCTCACATTTTTATGGGGGAGACAAACAAACAAATATACAAACCAATCTGGATAAATAGGAAATAATTAAAATAAGAAATGCACTAGAATTAAGAGGGGTTGGGAAAGCCTTTAGTTGGGACTTAAAGGAAGCCAGGGAAGCCAGGAGGAAGAGATAAGGAGGGAGAGCATTCTAGGTATGGGAGGTGGGGGACAGCCAGAGAAAATGCTTGTAGTGGAGTGATGAGCATCTTGGTCATGGAATAGCAAAGAGGCTGGTGTTACTGGATCAAAGAGTGTGTGGTAGAGGGTAAGGTGTGCGAAGACTGGAAAGTTAGAGGGAGGGAGGGTGCTAGGTTATGAAAGACTTTGAACACCAAACAGATTTTGTATTTGATACTGAAAGTGATAGGGACCTACTGGGTGTATGTGTGTGTGTGTGTGTGTGTGTGTGTGTGTGTGTGTGTGTGTGTGT
>NW_027187327.1:4969525-5097018 GCF_028583685.1 Petaurus breviceps papuanus
TGTGTGTGTGTGTGTGTGTGTGTGTGTGTGTGTGTGTGTGTGTGTGTAATGGGAGGCGAGGAAGGTTACATGGTTGAATCTACCTTTGTAACCTGCCTTTTTACTATATTAAGCATATACCACAAAAAAACACTTGAAACTTTGAGCCCATCTATTAAAAAAAAGTAAAATTATGGATACTTTTAAATTTCTTTCATTTCACTTAAAAATACTCATAAGAATTCTAATATTGGGGTGGCTAGGTGGTGCAGTGAATAGAGCACTGGCCCTGGAGTCAGGGGGTCCTGAGTTCAAATGTGACCTCAGACACTTACCCTTACTAGCCATGTGACCTTGAGCAAGTCACTTAACCCTAATTGCCCAGCTTTCCCCCCTCCAAAAAGCAAAAAAAAAAATTCTAATGTTTATGAGGTGGGAAATAATTTACAAAAGAAATTCAGCCATCCATGGTGATGTGAAGGATTGTTTTATTTAAAAGGTGGTTTTGTTTTCAAGTATTGACTTTAAAATGTTAAAAAAGAAAAGAAGGTTTTCTAACATTCCAGAAAGAAATGAATTAATAAGGCACTTCTGATCTTATAACTACTTAAAATATCTTGATGAATGAAGCTTTGCCCTGCAACACACACTCATTGGAAAATTGATTAAAAATGAAGAATGGCATAGCCAGAGGAAAAGGGGGTAACCACAATCCCACAAATGAAAAAAGCAAGACTTTGCCATTCTGAACTATGTTGAAGAACAAAACTGTTTTTTTAATTAATTTGATCATGTTTTGCATTCAGATTTATCAGTTAAAAAGAACATTTATATTTGTAAAAAAATTAATAACTTTAGAGAGAGTAACTTCAGTTAACCAATGAATCAGGAAGTTAGATTGCAGAGGTTCTAGAAGCAAGTGAGAGAGGAATTCAAAGAATTTAACTAAGGATGAGAGTTTTACTAAGGAGGAGAGATAAGAACATCAGCTAACAAGGATGGTAGAATTGAAAAAGGGTCCTTAAGTAAACATGGAGGAACATCTGGTAGCATAGTAGCAGAGGCCTGTAATCCCCCAGGCTGGTGGCTCCCTTAAGTTTGGAAGTTCTAAACTATAGGAGGGTTAAAGCCCGTTGGGTGCTTGTTGGTCTGGCACCAACAAAGGGCAGAGCCCCTAGAAAGGGCAGAGGAGCGCCAGGCTGACAAAAGAGGGGCAAATTGGCCCAAGTAGAATATGGAGTAGATCAAAGCTTTTTGTATTGCTGCTGTACTTCTAGCCTAAATGAGAGAGAGCCATTCATCTCACCCCCTCCAAACCGCACCCACAAACAAGAAATGACTGAAGAGACACGGGCTTGTTTATGGGGAGCAGGGAAGGAACTAGTGGAGAGACGGAGACTGAGGATAATAGACAATCTCCTGGAGAAGATGGGAGGGAATAGGATCAAGGATAGATAGGGAGGGGATGACCTTAATATGTATGAGGTGAAGTCCTCCACAGAGGGAGAATAGGGAGGGGATGCCATAGGAGGCTTGAGAAGAAAAGTGAAGGTTTTTTAAAACACCTGTTTAGAAAGTAGTTCAGATTAGAGTAGATTAGAGAGTAGAACAATTGACTTGCTGCCATGTGAGGGTCCAGTTGAGATAAAATAACATAGGTGGGAAGATGGTGGGATGTTAGGATTCAAAAGATCCCATATCCTTCACAAGCATTCCTTCAAACCTTAGAGATAAGCCTTCTAGTAAGAAATAGAAAAAAAAAATCACCTCTAGACTTCCCTACCCAATCCAGGAATCCACCGAGGGACCCATAGAGTCCTGCAGGGACCCTGGAGTAGGCAAGCCCCAGATCTAGGAAGAATAGTAGAGGACAAAGTTCAGGCAATCCTTGGAGCCTTTCAGTGAATCCAGCACTCTGTTTCTGAGTAGGCAGCAAGAAGCCCAGTCTACCTACATATATTCTCCTAGTCTACTGTCTCATCTGGTTCTCTTCTCTTCCTCTCTTCCATTCTTCTCTTGTCTTTCTCCCTCTTTACTTATTCTCTTTCCCTTCCTTTCTTGCTTGCTTCCTTCCTCCCTTCTTCCTTCTCTTCTCCCTTCCTTCTTTCCTTCATTCCATCCTGTCTTCTCTTTCTTCCTAATTCTTATCCCAAGTCTGATGAGTCATTGGCTTGACCATACACAGATAGTAGACAGGGATAACTCCTACCCTTCCCTGACTGTTAAAATACACTCTATTTTCTTTTTCTAGGATGTTTTTTGATATTCACCATGTCTAGCACCTAGTAAACCTTTATTGGAAGAAAGTTTTCGTGACATAGTTATGAGAGAGAGGCCAAAGACTGGTGGATTGTACAGTAACCTCATGTCTCTATATCAGACTAACTATAGAACTGCTAAACTTCCCCTTCATTGGCAAGCTATAGTCACAGGCTTCAGGCTAGCTTGCATCCTGGATTGAGTATTTGAGCTTAATAAGGGGAGGTGGAGTGGGGAAAGAAATAAGCATTCATATAGTGCCTACTATGTGCCAGGAACTTTTTACAAATGCTATTGCATTTCATAGTAACTTTACAATAAACCTTTGTTGCTCCCATCTGAAAACTGGTTTGGGGCCTTGGTCTTCATAGATTAAATGAAAATTCCCACAATAACATTTTGCCAAAGCTGAAGCCTTTTAAAAGATTATAAAGATTACAACAGTCTCATCAGGAGATTACAAGAGCTCTGATCCCTGGAAAGTTCTTGGTGTATGTTTTAGTTGAAAACAAAATCCAACAAATGGCATAGACTGAAACAACAAAACCATATTCATCCTGTTTCTTCCAAATTTGTGGTAATTTGGAAGTTTACCTTTGCTGAAGATTACTTTTTTTTAGTTTTTTTTTTAATTTACTTACTTTTAGTTTACAACATTCAGTTCCACAATCACTTGAATTCCAAATTTTCTTCCCCTCCCTCTCCCCCCCTTCCTCCCACCCCCATGGTGGCAAGCAATCAAATATAGGTTCTACAAAAACTGAAGGTCACCTTTGGGATGCAGTTTACCTTTGTTCCATGAAAAAAGGATTATACAGTATAAAAAGCCCAGGATTTAGAGTCAGCAGATAAGGGTTTGAATTGGTAGTCTGCTGTTTATTAGCTATATGACCTTGTATATATCATTTAAGCTCTGCGGGCCTCATTTCCCTCACCTGTTAAAAAAAAAAAAGCAAAGGAGGGGCGGCCAGGTGGCTCAGCGAGTAAGAGCACCGCACTGGCTCCAGTGTTGGGATGACCTGGGAATCAAATCTGGGCTCAGATACTTAGCACCACACCCAGAAATAACTGGCCTTGTAACCTTGAGCAAGTAATTTAACCCTGATTGCTTTAAAAAAAAAAAAAAAGCGAAGGAAGGAAGGGAGAAGGAAGGAATAAGCACTTGAGTGCCTACTAGGTGTCAGGCACTGTGCTAAGTGCTTTACAAATATCCTGTTTGATCCTCTCAACAACCCTGTAAGTGCTGTTATTATAATACCCATTTTACAGCTGAGGAAGATGAGGCAGATCGAAGTTAAGTGATTTTCCTCACTGTAGCAGCAAGCACCCTAGCATACCCAGGATGGCTACTAGCATAGCTTCTTTGATCTGCTTTTCTAAAGGAAAGCAACTCAAAAAGGAGTTAACAATCTTACTTTAATCAAACATATATCATTTACCTAGTTTAGGGGAAAAAGTCAGCACCCTGAACTTCAGAAAATAAAAACAGAAATTACAAGCAGACAAAAAATACAGAGAAAATAATACAATTCCACAGACCAACAGACAGGGCTTCCAGCTGTCTGACCATCACATACATGCAGTTAGTTACCAGAGAGAGAAGCACTAACATCTGGGTTTTCAAAGCCAGGGGGGCTCAACAGCTGCCCAGAGTCTCCTCTGGCCAAATCACACAATTCTTCCTGTAAGTGAGCCCAAAAGCAAAACCACCTCAGAGGTATATATAGCCTTCTCCAGGATCAGAGAACATTACAACCTTCAACTGCATAAAGTAACAAAAGGCCTTCCTGAACAACAAGCCTTCCCTAAGCAAGCTTCTCTGGTTGGGATCCAGGCCTATTAAGGGACAGGGAAGATCTTCAAATGCCCTTACACTCACACAGCTAGTCTGTGCCTGAGGCCTGTTTAAACCTGAGTCATCCTGACCCCAATTACAGTGCTCTATCCACTGTGTCACCTAGTTGCCCAGTGGACAAGATATCCTCTAAATTTTCTCCAAGTTCTAAATCTATGATACATATTAATAGTATAAATAAGATTCCAAGGATTGTATTTAAAAGAAGAAAAATCTCCGGCAGCACAGTGTAGTAGTGAATAGAAAACTGATCTCATTGTCTAAAAGGCCTGGTTTCAAGTTCTACCCCTGACACATTCCGGCTGTCTGATTCTAAGCAAGTCACTTCACTTCTCAATGCCCTCAGGCCTCTCTCTAAGAATATATTACAAAGTAGTTGCCTATTCATATTGGTAGAGGGAATTTCCTTACTGGGAATTCTCTATACCAATGAAAATACAGGTCTAATACAAAGCAAAACTTTTAAATATTTTGGGACATCCATTTGCATGCAAATGATTTCTATACCAATTATAAATCATTTTTATCTGGCCATTAAAGTCTCTAGGGAGTCCTAATTACTAACATTTCATTAAACCAGTCCAAGAGACTGTATTTGAAAAAATAAAGCTGCATCGTCCCTAAGAATTCTGTGTAGACTTGCTTGTCATTAACTCCAATGGCTCTCCCCGCTCAGTTTGTTGGAGTAAGTGTGGTCTGACCACATGACATAATCAGTCGTCTATTTGAATTTGAAACTATAAGGATGAGTCATATTGTATCAATTAATTTTTTTTAAAAGAAAAGGCAGAAGAACATAAGTATTTTGTCATGTTAATTGAACACATTCATATGGTTCCTCTAGTCAGCTTACATCAACCCTTACACTCAAGGGTGGCATGAAACCACAACACATATAGGATATAAATCATCCACATGGATTTAAATGGGATTTTTGTGTCTTCTGATTTTTTTTAAATCTGTGATAACACCTTGAGTTTAATCCTTTAGCCATTAAATATCCATTGAACAAACATTCAATAGACAACCTGTCTTTTTATGAAAACATCTCCAGAAATTAGCAGTTATGTTAGTTACTCTAGAAAATATCATGATTTGTTAAATGTTTAAGAAAATGAGCAAATGTTTTTGATAGTCATCCAAACAGGAGGTACCTGACCACTGGGTATACAATATTGTTCTAGAAGAAGTAGAAAGAGGAAGAGAAGGAGGAGGACGAGAAAGAGAAGGAGAAGAAGTTCGCTGGTCTAAAGTAAACTATTTACAAAGAAAAGTGTTTGCATGAATTGGCATATTCTCAAGTACATTCAGTAGTAATATATTGGGCCATGTAACTCTAGGTGTACAAAGGCCAGGATATATCTTGGAGCTATACCCTCAAATGTACCTCTTTGGCTAGCTTTTCCACACTTGGAGATTACTTAAGTAATATAAAAATATAATATATTTCTAAGTTTCTACAAGTATGTATACAAAGGTCCCCAGCTTCTGTGTCTGTCAGGAACTGGACAGTCTTCATTTTACCCGACAGAAGGTACTAATAACAAAATCAAAATTAAAATAAAACAAAAAAACCTTAAAGGACTCATTAACAATAGTCAGTATTATTCTTCTCTCCTTTCTAGTGAGTTCCACCTTCACCAGAGGTTTTTATTATAGGCCTCTATTCTTAATAGTATTATTTTAATATAATACTCACTTTGGGACTCACTTCTCAACTCATGCTGGTACTGGAAGCTTGGGTTCCCATGGGGATAGCTGCTATTACTTTTAGGATGCTAGGGATAATCCTATCTGTAGTTGTCTTCCTAAATAGTAGCTCAAAAGCCCCCACTAGTATGTTTTCTATTAACAATCAGCCAGTGGACTCAGTTCTTTAGGAAAGGCATTTATTCTGTCAGCATAGTAAGAATATCAGTAATAAAAATATATCCTCCAACACCAGGGGCACACTCCCTTTCAAATATACCCAGTCTAGAAAGGGAGTAAAGTGGGCATGAACTTAAAAGGACATTGGTGATTAGACCCTATACTAGTAAATAGACATGACTAAGGCAACTTACAACTTCAGAACTACAGGGCTGTGACTTCCTTTCTCCAGAAGATCCTCACAATGTATGGCACTGGGTATGATGGATGAGTCCCCCTGCTGTTCATCTGAGCTGGCTCTTTATAGGGAACTATAACTTTCTAACCTCTGGCAACTAGCTCTCTGAATCTTTTGAAGGTCAAAAAGTTGCAGTCTACTCCAATGCTCATTCATCTAAGAACAGGAAAGAACAAAGAGGCAAAGAACAGAAGCCATGAGTTAGCCAGTGTGGAGAGGGCCTGAGGCCCTTCTTCACCCAGAGACTTAAATAAAATAAAAAGCAAAAGACACATATATTTCAGGCACGGCAATCATCTCAGTTCCTCTCCATACTTCCCAAGGCAAAGTCTCATTCTCATTTGCTTCTATCCCCCAGTGTGGATGAAAAACTCGACACTCTGCTTGGTACAAGCAGAACAATTCCTTAAATTATCAAAATCCAAGTATCTTTGCTTAAAGAGCAAATCAAATGTGGGTGTTTTATCCTTTTTGCTCTAATTCTCTCTCATTCAAATAATTTTCTAATTAGAATTTGTAAGGTTCAAGAGACAAGGACAAGATTCCACAGTCAAAATTAAACAAGGTCACAAAGTTTAGGTTAGAGTTTTGATTCACTGAACAGAACAATAGTAACTTAAGTTCAGCAAACCCTAGAGAATCAGTTTCCTAAATCTATTCAATCTGGTAAAAGGTAGCAAAAGGGGAACGGCACCTAATTAGATTAACCAAAGGGACTCCTGACCTTGCCAGTCACCACCCTACTTCTATCTTTGGGTAGATCAGAGTTCCCTCCTGAACTTTGACTTAGTTTCCCTTTAGGAATTTGCCTTTAACACAATTGTTACAAAAATATTTCAAGCTAGGACAAAGACTTCTTGGAAATTTGATGATGTACTGAAAAAGTTTATTTCATTCAGATTAGTTCAAAAGGAGGTCATACTAAAATCACAATATTTCTTAATGTTTTCCTAAAAAGAGAACAGGGTGAAGGTTAGTATGCAGAGATTAGGAGTAAACTTACTATGCTTCCACATCCCCCCCCCATTATTGAACCACACACAAACTAATCCCAAGTGTCATCTTTGTTCATTAATTTTAAGATTTCTTTCTCCATCTGCTCTTCTTGTTCTTGAGGATGCATGTATTCACTATCAAAATACATTATTCTAGTTCACTATAAAAATGGAATTCTCTGTGTCTCACTTTAATATAGAGAATGCAACAATACAATAAGATAAAGAGAACTATTTCAAGTACTATGGTAGTATACCAAGTGGCAGGGTAGGGTTGGGGCACTGCCTTGAATATGATACAGGTTATGTCAACTAGGACACAACTGACTAAATCATGATGACTATTATAAATATCCAAATTGTTGTTTGTCCTTCATTCTCAAAGGGGACTATAACATCAGGGAGGTGATGCCTTGACATGCAAGTGAACTGGATTTAAGAGCAAAGTCACTGGCCTCACTTTCTCCTGTGGAGCCATCTGGGTCCAGTAGCCAGATATGGATCAGGATGACTGCAGATGTCCCTGGATGCAATGGGAGACCTTAGCCTTTTTAAGCCAAGGCATTTAACAGGTCTCAGTTTGACTGAGGCAAGGCCCTAGGTCTAGGAAAGAAATGAGGCTGGGAATGGCCTCTTT
This sequence comes from Petaurus breviceps papuanus, assembly GCF_028583685.1. Taxonomy (NCBI): domain Eukaryota; kingdom Metazoa; phylum Chordata; class Mammalia; order Diprotodontia; family Petauridae; genus Petaurus; species Petaurus breviceps. The sequence goes on from NW_027187327.1 coordinate 4,977,358, forward strand.
TACCTAGTCAAAAAAGAATCAACCTGGCAGGGGAAGACCCTCAGGATTTCTGGCCAAAACAGAAACGTTTGCTATTTACATTCACTCTGAGCCAATCAGGGCCTAAACAACTACCAGGTAGGGACTTGGTCTGGCTCTCATTGATTCAAATACCCAAATTAACTACAAAGAACATATGAAGGAAGGTGCTATCTGCATCTAGGGAAAGAACTGATAAATAGAAGTATGCATAGAAATTTTACATATAAATATACATATTTGTGTTTATGGTAATCATCTCTAGGGTGGGGGGGGGAAGAAAGAAAAAAGGGAAAAATTACATGATAACTATTATATATTTAAAAGGGATAGCAAGTTGTACATAATAGATGAGCAATTTCATGTACATTCATCTTTTTTTCTATTCCACTATGTTATGGAAATACTTGTTTTATTTCTTAAGTTCAGAATATATATTTTTTTAAAGAAACTATTCCATGGTCAGGAATAAAAGTATACCATACTAAATTACACATGTTCTGCAAAACAGAAATTTGAGTCTCAGATTTCTTAAACTAGATATCAGCTAAAAGATTATTAAGGTTAGCAAATCAGTTTCAGATCAGGTCAATCCAATTAAAGGGCATTTGGAAATTTAAAATGGCATTAGTCTGCAGGTCTGTAGATGATATGATTTTCTTTGGCTGTATTTATTACAAATCGTATGTCCTGAATTTTATTACAAATTTCTTCAATATAGCTTTCATTGACTTGAAAAAAATTTTTTTCAAATGATACCTGCAGCTGGGGTGGCAGCAAATGTCATAGAGTTCACTGATATTCAATTCAATACTAAATATCTTGGGTTATTTGAGGACCACTTACTACAAACTAGGTGGTTACCCCTTAGGTATTGAGTTCCTAAATGTCATGGTGAATTATCCAATCCCACATATAACCTCCTTAAGGTCCTGTCAAAGCCTTCGACACAATGTCCAGTCTCCTTCAGTGGGCCCATAGACTTAGAAGGTACATTATGAGTAGCTGCATTCCCAACTGGAGACTTTAACTAGGAAGACTTTAAACAAGAAGTAGTTTACTTCCCATTTTTAGATTTTGGGATGCAGTAACCAAACGGTTCTATCTCATTCATTTCACAAGTACTAGGGACCACAATCCAATCTGTTTCCTCTATAAAAGATAGTAATCTCATCACAAAGAATGGTGTGGTCAATAAACTATATATCTATTGTAACAGGCTCATTTGTTAATCAGAATATATGTCTTAAATCCTTTTCCAAAGAATGTTTTTAGTACAGTATTCAGAGTAGGATGGTCTGCGTCTTTCTTCTTCTGAGCTCTGGACAATCTCCTTTCTAGAGGAAGGAACAATTGTGGAAGAGCATTAAAGGAGAGGTTAGTATTAACATCCTAGGACCTTTTGGTACTGCTCACTAGCCATCAGTAATGTGTAGCATTTGGAGAATACAGTTCCATAAGTACAGGTGGCTGCTACTGGTAAAAATCACAACCAATGATGGTCCCCAACTTCCCAGTTAATATGTCCACAAATCCCTCTTTGACACCACACTATAAATCTATTCCTCCACCAGGAACAGCTCTGCAAGATTTCAATTGTGACATAAGCAGATGCTCCTACTTCTCTTCTACCTTGATGAGGATTAAAGGAAAGTTGGAGGTGAGGCATTAAAAGGGGAAAAAATTGTTGGGTACCAGGAGAATCCAATCTCAATAATTGTAAGAGGGTTTACTATTGGTGACGCAAGAGAAGGTGATGCAGTGGACAGAGTGTCTGGCCTGGAGTCAGGAGGATCTAAGTTATAGTCAGGTTTTAGGCACTTAATAACTGTGTGATCCTGGGCAAGTCACTTAACTGTGTTTTTCTCAGTTTCCTCATCTGTAAAATGTGCTGGAGAAGGAAATGGCAAACTACTCAAGTATCTTTGCCAAGAAAACCCCAAATGGTGTCACAAAGAGTCAGACACAACTGAAATGACTAAACAACATACCATTGGCAACTTATGAACAGGAAACCCAAAACACAGGTAGGAAAATCCAGTCAAAAGTAAAAAAGACACTAAAAATAGCTTAATGTGCCATCTTTTTGTTCCTTAAGTTGTAGGTCTGAAAGCAGAACATATCCTCTTCTCAAGCAGGAGAGACGTTACCATCGATGTCACCCTTGTTATAGAGTCAGTTTTTAATGTGGTTGAAAGTTATAATTTATTTGTTTTTTTAAACAATTTTAACAAGTTTAAATTTAACAAATTTTAAAAATTTAAAAATTTAAAATTTAAGCAAAAATTAACAAATTTATAAAAAAAAAATCCAGAATTGAATGGATCTAGGATTGAAGACTGTGTGACATTAACATTAGTGTTGGTATTCAACAGTAACTGAAAGGTACTTCCCAGTGGCATTCCAAAGTAGTCTTTCCTTGACGGACTATAACCTGTACCCAGTAACCATGTGGTAGAGACTGGCACAATATGTCTGGGACTTTTGGAAATGCCTCAAAGACCTGTGAATGGAAGGCCTTAATACATTTCATCAATGTTTGACAATAATTCAATATAATATTGTCAATCAAAATGAAATTTACATGAAAAAGAATAAGAGGTAGCCATGCTGAGCTTCTCATGGGTCTTCCTATGAGTACTTCATGTGGACTAAAGCAAGTTTTCCTATCTAGAGTTCATGCATATGAGGGCAAGAGGCAAAATATCTGGCAATTTTAGATCAATTTTGATACATATATTAATCAGTTTCTAATGTAGGTTATCATTACATCTCTCTATTGCTCCCATTGGTTGAGGGTGATTGGGGGAAATGGAAGTTCCATTGGATTGGGCGAATTTTATAGACATCTTTCATTACCTGATCCATGAAATGAGCTCCTTGATTATTATCAATAGGCAGTAGTATCTCAAATAATGGTATAAAATCTTTTCATAATGGTCATAGTTTCTACTTTAATAGCAAGGTAAGCATTAACCTATTCTAGAGTTTCTTGAACCATAGGGTAAGTTTCCACTTGTCCAGAAAACAGACATACAAGAATATATATGTGTGTGTATATGTAATATATGTATATGTATATAAAATTAAAATCAAATTGAATGTCAAAGAGAGGTGGGGGTGGGGCATTGACAACTGCTCTCCTTGTTTTGATTGTCTTCTTAATATTGTATACTTGGCAGATGAGGACAGATACGGCAGTATTGTGGACTACTGATGGAAAATTTTGAGTATATTAAACAGTTTCAGTAATCATAATGCCTTTGCTCACAGGTGCCACTCCACCTAGTGTGCATGTAAAGGTGAGAAAAGACCATCTTGGGAACAACCAGGCTGCCATCTGGGAAATGCCACATGTGATCTTGATGCAAAAGCTATCCTGAATGTTCCAGGCTTGTTTTTTAGGTTCTGGAGTCTGAGCTTGTGGAAGGACAAGCACTTCTAAGCTGACTAGTGGAGGCTAGGAAAGAGTAGAGTCAACTAGATAGAACGGTGGATAGAAGTTTGGGCCTGGAGTCAGGAAAACCTGAGTTCAGATCTAGCCTCAGATGTTTAGTAGTTCTATGACCCTGGGCAAGTCACTAAACCTCGATTTACCTCATTTTCTTCTATTGTAAAATGGAAATAATAATAGCACCCAACTTCCAGGCTTGTTATAAAGATCAAATGAGATACTTGTAAAATGCTTAATACATTGTCAGGTATCTAATAGGTGCTTATATAAGCACTAACTATTATTATTAGTGGGCAGCTGGGTGGCAAAGAAGATAGAGCACTGGGGCTGGAGTCAGGAAGACCTGAGTTAAAATCTGACCTCAGACACTAGCTATGTGACCCTCAGCAAGTCACTTACCCTGCCTCTAGCCTTAGTTTACTCATCCCATAAAGTGAGCTGGAGAAGGAAATGGGAAACTATTCCAATGCCAAGAAAATCCCAAATGGGGTCACAAAGAGTCCAGACATGACTCAAAAACAACAATAGTTATTATTAGTAGAAGGGAAAATATTAATTGGTAAACCAGAGGCAGGGAAGGGGACAGGGTAGACAGGAAGACACCACAGGGTTAACTGAGTCATTTTCATAAGTAACTTTGTCAGACACAGTCTGGCAAGTAGCGCATTAACAAGAACTGGTTTCACTACCAGGATGGGGAACCTATGGCCTCAAGGCCACATGTGGCCCTCTAGGTTCTAGAGTGTGGCCTTTTGACTGAATCCAAACTTCCCAGAACAAATCCCCTTAATAAAAGAATTTGTTCTATAAAACTTGGACTCAAACTAAAAGCCCTCCCCAAGGACCTAGAAGGCTACATGTGACCTCATATGACCTGGAGGCTGCAGATTCCCCTCCCCTGCTAGGTGATTGTAAAACACTTAGCAGCATAGCTGCATAAGGTGCACATTAAACCTGGGTAGCCTTTCTGTTTCCTCAGCTGATCATAATCATGCACCAATCAATCAACAAGCCTCAGACACTTATTAGCTGTGTAACTCTCAGCCTCAGTTTTCTCATCTGTAAAATGGACCTAATAAGAGTACTTACCTCACAGGGTTGTTGTGAGCATCAAATAAGACGTGCAATATAACACACTTTGCAAACCTTAGAGTCATATATAATTGCTAGCTGCTGCTGCTTGCTGTTGCTGTTGTTGTTAACCAGTGCGAGAAATGTTGCCAACACCCCCCACCCCATCCTCCCATGTCACCCCCCCAAGCAGCATACATTATAATCCAGAAGACAACATATATAAATCAGAACATACTTGATAAATACAAAATAGATGAAAGGTAAATTTAGAAGCAATTAGGAGGACCAGAAAAGGCCTCCTGGAGAAGGTGGTGCTTGAACTGAGTCTCAAAGGAAGCCAGGGATTCAAATGTAAGCATAATAAGAATCAGTATATATAGTAGAAGACTCAGCAAAAGTTAAGATACAGCTTTAAATAAGGACAAACAATTCAGCAATGTGGCAAGAAAAGACATTTGGGTTTACTTTCTGTTGGCTCATATAGGGTATAAATTGCATGGTGGGACCTATCAATAGTTCTTTGACAGAACAAGATCTTGGTCTTTCCAGGGAGCACCCTTAAGATTAATGGTAGCCTTGGTTAAATCACCAGCAACAGAAACACAATCATGAGGGTTGAAGAGTGGATACCTGGTCAGTGTAATATGTTCTGATAATAATGACAACATTTCATATTTAGTTAATTAGGCAGTTAAGTCCTTAATTTTAGTCTTTAGAAGGAAGGCTGCTATAAGTCAGAGAAGAGCCATAATAGTAGCTGCTGGAGAACCAGGGTCTCTGATGGTTCAAATAGAGAAGCTGTAGCTAACACTGCCGGGAGGCAAGGCAAAAGTGTACAGACCCTGAGTCAAGAGCTATTGTATAACAGGCTATCTTGAGAGACTTCTCCCCAGAGGTCTGGGTGAGGACAGCTAAATCAAATCCCTCCTTTTCCAATCAATATTAAGTAAAAGGATTAGCTTAATAGGGCTATCCTAGGGCAGGGGAACTAAATCTAGTTTAATAATGGTAAATCCATTTCACTTTCCTGGTACAGATGTGAGGCTCTGGGGTGATTCGTATAGTTAGTTTCTGCAGGGGCTTAATATAGAGGAATAAACTAGAACCCACTTTGGGCAGGAATGAGTCAATGCCCCAAAAGTACATATCTGAGAAATGTGAATTGGTTGTGGAACCTTAAGAAGGGTTTTTATATTGGAAGAGAGGTGTCATTCTTGAAATTTGTCATGGTCTAAGTAACAGGCCTTAGGCAGACACAGCTAGAGTTTTTCCCTAGAGGCTTTGTGGTCAATTCTGGGCAGGGGAAGGTGGTAGAAAGTACAAAGAATCAATCTTGTAAGTTTCCAATGAAGGGGAGGACAAGAGAAATTCTTACTGAATAATAACAGAATCACCTTAAGACACAATAATGAAGGATTCCTTTTCCTTTTAACTTTAGGACTTTCCCTCTGATGATTTCTTCCATTTTGTGCTGTATATATCTTATTTGTACAGTTGTTTGCATGTGGTCTCCCCTCCTTAGACTGTGAGCTCCTCTAGGCCCCAGACTGTGTTTTCCCCTTTCTTTGTCTGCTCAGCATGAAACACAGTGTTTGGCAGATAGTGGGAACTTCTTGTTTTTCTTCCTTCATTTTATAAGACCAACGACATCCCAGGGTGTCTTGACTTGTGGGTGAATTGGATTTAAGTGCAACTGAGTTGCACAAAGTTGTCAACTTCACTCTTTCTTCCACAGTCATCTAAATCCAGTGGCAAGACAAAAGTCAAAACTTTGGTCATCCAAGGTCATAGACTGGGATTTAGTGGATGACATTGTTGTCTTAGATGTCTAACCAAGCTCTAAGTTCGTATGTTGACTGATATTTATGAGATGTGGGAAGTGTGACTGAATAGTTATTTTTGCTGAAAAGGGTCTGGGGGTTTTAAGGAAGTACAATCTCCATATGAATCAACTGGTCACTATGGCAGCCAAAAAAACGCTAATTTGATCCTAGGCTGCATTATGAAAGCCAGTATCTGGGACTAGGGAGATGATGGTTCTGCTGTACTGTGCCCTTGTCAGGCCATATCTAGAGTATTGTGTTCAGTTCATGACATACATGATGTCACTCATAATCTATTCTTCTATTTTGGTAGTTGGCATTTTAAACAGGTATAGATGTGATTTTTTTTCCCGTGCTTTTTAAATGAATAGTATATAAACTTTTAATAGTAGTGGTTGTGCATACTGTGAGTTTTTCCTGTCTTTAGACAGCTGGGTAGCCCAGTGAATAGATAGCACCACATAATAGGAGAGAGACTGATAAATTTGAGAGCAACTGTTTGATGGGAAGGACCTATAGATGATGCCTAGGAGCAATGGTTCTTGAACTATGACCAGAGACCCCTGGGTGCCTCCAAGACCTTTTCAGAGGATATATAGGATCAAAACTATTTCCATAATAATATTAAGATGTTTTTATTTTACAGTAATCATCAATAGATATAACCTACATAAACAAAAACCCTTGGGTGGGGAGGGGCAATAACTTTAAAGGGATCCCTATATGAAAAATTTGGAGAACTGCTGCCCTAGAAAAATGGTTGTAGGAATTGAGAATGTCTACCTTAGAAAGGAGAATTCTTGGGGGTAGGAGAAAGATATTATAGCTGTCTTAAAGCATTTAAAGGATCTTCGGTAGAATAAGGAATAGATTTGTTCAACTTGGCCCTGCAGAGCAGAAATAGGACTAGTGCATGGACATGGCAAAGAGGCAGATTTCAACCAAAAGTAAGGGGAAAAAATTATTATCAATTAGAGCTACACAAAAGCAGAGTGGGCTATCTGGGGAGATAACTATTTCCTCTTCACTGGTGGGATCTTCAAAGCAAAAGCTGTGTGACCAACCAAGCGTTGGGTTTGAAGCTACAGAGCAGAGGTTTCCAAACTTATTTGACCTACTACCCCCCTGTAATGTAATTGCCAAAAGAAAGGCAACTTCCCAAGGTTCAAAATACCAGCATAGGTGCTCTCCATTTTATTCAGTGACCAACCAAGAACAGAGAAGATCAAAACATGACATCATTCCAAATACAGCATTTACTAATGTGATTAAATAATCTCCAAGTACTACCCCACCCCAGGACCTTCCAATCATTCAATCAATTACAAAGTCCCTGGTCTAAATACTTCTCCACCCCTAGGCTATACCTTCTTTTAGTCCACCACAAAGCCCCTCTTCTCAAATGTAGATTAGTTTCCAAACATAAGTAAAGTACCTTCATTTGTCAATCACAGAGCACAAAAAGGTCAAAAGTTCCCCACCCCTGGATCACAATTGAATCTACCCCAGAGTTACATCAAGTCCAAGCACAGCACTTAATACCCAAATGGAGGTCTTTTCTTCATCTTGACAGGAGGCAAGTTCTCAGCAATCTTAGTTCCTGGGGAGACAAGGCTTAGCAAGGCCACAAGATAAATTACCAGTCCCTTCATTAATTCATCCTCTGTCTGTAGAACAGTCCTAGAACCCCTGAAAACATTAGCAAAACCCTCTCCCAGGATTTCTGTAAACATACAACAAGAAAATCCTTCTTCAGGGCTTCTGAACCAACAGAAAGGTTCCCAGACCCCTGCAACAACAGCACTGTCCTTCACCAGTGGACAGTATTCATTCTGTCTGCAGGACAGTCTCCAGACCCCTGCAACAACAGCACTGTCCTTCACCAGTGGACAGTATTCATTCTGTCTTCAGGACAGTCTCCAGACCCCTGCAACAACAGCACTGTCCTTCACCAGTGGACAGTATTCACTCTCTGTCTGCAGGACAGTCTCAGGGCTTTTTAACCAAAAGCCAGGTTCCAGGACTTCTTCAACAACAGGACAGTCTTTCACCAGTGGACAAATCTGGCAAAACAACATCAAAACAGACAGACAAAGTACCAGCAAACCAGCCATGTCTCCTCAGTCCTTGGCAGCTCAGGGGGCAGGTCTCAAAAGTCCAGGGCGATTCAAAGTGGCCCCAGCAATCCTTCTCAGTCTCTCTCTCTGCCTCCACGAGGTGCTGCTTCCAAAAAGTCCTTCTGCCTCTCCCTTGTCTCTCCAAATCTATGTCACCAGCTCCTCCCAGTTCAGGACTTTCTTTTCACATCAACAAGTCCATCCCACAGGTGGGATTAACAAGCTCTGGGTTTTAACACAATCAATTTGAAAACCAAGCCAATACAGGGGAATCTTTAATTGACATTACTATCACACCCCCTTAAAAAAAATTACTCAGCACCTCCCTGGAAATCTATTTTCTTTAACCCTTTAACAGTTTTTTTTAAATTTGCATCATTTCAAAAATTATATAAAATATTTTTTAATGATCCACCTTGTAAATTTGTGGAATTTTTTCCAGCATTGAAATTTTGATGATGTAATATTATGTCATGTAACTGTATAGTATCATATTGTAAACAAGTCATTACACGTACATATTCCTGCTGATGCATGCTAGACTTGCTGACGACGCACAACCTGCTCCCCTGCCAACACTTGCTTATTAAGACCTGTCAGTGGACTTGACCACTGATAGGTTATAACTTGCATTTTCTGTGTTTATTTGGAAAATAACATTATCACTATGACTTTAACTCTATTATACAATAGATGAAACAGGTAAAAACAGTTTCTCAAAATTTTCTTGTCTTTTCTTCTTTCCTTACACTTCCATTACCCTTTTATTTTTATTTAATGCCCCCCAGTTACACCCTAGGCTACTCCCATCCCCTAGATAGTTCCAGTGCCACCCCCCAAGAGACTGTATTGCACACTTTGGGAATCTCTACTAGAAGATGTATTCTTGGTCAAGTTTGCCCTGTATTCATGGCTTTGGTGGCTCTTACCAACTCAGATTCTGTGACAGGAGTGGGAGAGAGCAGAGAGAAGAAAGGGAAAGAAATAAGGATTAAAAAAAATAAGCTTTGGTAGCACATACTCTAGGGAGACTACTAAGACAGCTCCATGGGTAAATACAATGTAAATCAGTGCATGTATAAGTATGTCAATTCATAACACATTTATTAAGGCTTGCTCTGTGCCATGCATCGTTTAGGAATTGACTACCTCAGAGGAGTAAGTTGTTGTGAGGCTCAGGTGAGATAATGGCTATAAAGTGCTATATAAATGCCAGTTATTGTTACTGTGGTAGTTGTTATTATTAGTGAATAGTCACTCAGCCTCCGCTCTAATGATGACTTCCTTTTCTGAGCCTTTTACAAAGCACTCCTGCTGAGCTCGAGCAATGTTTATAAAGCAACTCAAGGGTGTGCTAGTAAATGTTTAACAATTGGGTTCTATTGGGGGAAAAAAGTTTATGCACACACTTTTAATCTGCATTATCAACACTTTCTTAAGCCTGTTGTTGGTTAGTAGCTTTTCAGTCATGACTTCTTTTAGAGTTTTCTTGGCAAAAAAAAAAAATGGAGTGGTTTGCCATTTCCTTCTCCAGCTCATTTTACAGATGAGGAAATTGAGGCAAACAGGATTGAGTGACTTGACCAAGGTCATACAGTAATGTCTAAGATCAGATTTGAGCTCAGATCCTCCTGACTTCAGGTTTGGCACTCTATCCACTCTACTACCTCCCCACTGTCTTAAGCCTACACAATCAATTGAACAATAAAATCAAGCCCTCTACTCTCTGAGATATAAATGTTTATACCAAAAATTTAACAATCACCTCTGCTTCTATGCAAAGTAATGATAAGAGTTCAGATTTTTATATGACTTTAATATTTACAAAGTACTTTCATGGTGCATGGGAAAGAGCACCAAACTTGGAGTCAAAAGTCCTGGGTTTGAATTCTGACTGTGTACCTGTAACTATAGGACTGTGGGCAGATCACTCAGCTAACTTCCCTGAGCTTCTGCTGATACACTGTTAAAAAAAAGAGAGAGAGAGGGTTGAACAAATAACTTTCAAATCAATGATCCTTCCAAGCAACCACCAAAATTAGCGCTTTAAAAAAAATGTAGCCTAAGAATCATTACTCCTGAGTTATAGATGTCAAATAAGGGATTTGGACTTTCTAAGGATCTCTAAGGGCCCTTTCAACTTCTAATCTATGGCCTCAGCATTGTCTTCCAAGCTATTCCAGTTCTTTAAGTTTGTCTTTTTGTACTTTGGCTCCAAATGGAGCCTTTTGACTTTAATCCCATGCATGACATCACCCATGGTCTATTCTTCCTCTGTTTTAGAAGTTTGCATTTTAAAACATTTAGATGTGAACTTTTCCCCTGCCTTTAATAGAAAAGTAAATGAACTCTTAATGGTAGTGGTTATGCATCCTGTGAGTTTATCCTGTCTTTAGGTAGCTAGGTAGCCCAAAAAGTGGATAGAGCCCTGGGCCAGGAATCAGGAAAACCTGAGTTCAAATACAGCCTGAGACATTTATTAGCTGTGTGATGCTGGCAAATCACTTAACCTCTGTCAGCTTCAGTCTCCTCAAACTCTAAAATGGGGGTCATAATAGCATCAAGATCATTGCAAGGATCAAATGATATATTTGTAAAGTGCTTGGAATGGTGTCTGGTGCTTAATTAATGGTTCTTTTTATCTTTTATAAAACTTGGAGTCTTCAGTATATCTGCCCTCATTTACCTTTTTTTGGCATAATTTTTAAAAATGTATTTTAAATTTATATACAAGATGCGAAAAGAAAAAAATTGCCATTTACGCAGCAGAACATAAGAGAAAATTCAATATAAAACAATACATTTCTATTTCAAGAAAACCTATATAATTTTTCAAAGCTGCACAACTTTTCTTTGCTTCCTTGTAGGTTTTCTTTTATTCTCTGCTGTACACTTTTTACTTTATCTTTTTCTCCTTCCCTCCCCCATACCTCCTAAAGAAGGCTACAAGTAAGTATGGATATATATACATATGTATAGATGTCTATAAACATACACATATACAGCCACGCACATATATGTAAGACCATACTACTTATTTCCACTTGTCATCTGTTTCTCTGAAGATGGCTAACATCTTCCTTATATTATTTCTCCTCAATCTGTTCTCTATATCAGTTGTTTTTTTCTGAAGAGATGTTTCACATCCTCTTCTATTTTTTCATTCTTTTAATTTTGTTTTATTATTTCTTGGTGTCTTAGAATGTCATTAGCCTTCCTTTGCTCAATTCTAGTTTTCAAGGAATTATTTTCTTAAGTCTTTGATTTTCTATTTCATTTTATTTTATTGGATTGTTCTTTTTTTCCCCCTAATTTTTCCTTCATCTCTCTTATTTGATTTTTAAAGTCCTTTTTAAGTTCTTCCAAAAAGTATTTTTGTACTTAGGACCATTTGATGTTTTTCACTGAAAAAAACAGTGGCTTTTTTCACTCCATTATCTTCCTTTGAATATGAACCCAGATCTATCCCTGCAGTAGCTATCTGTGATTAGGTTCTTTCTTCTTTGCTTACTCAGTTTTTTCTGTTGTTATTTTGTGTGTGTGTTTGGGGACGGGGGGGCAGTTAAGCAATTATTAGTGTAATCAAGTTCTAGTCCCAAGGTATGGGGAATGATGCCCTTTACCTTTCCTTAAATAGAGATTTTTAAATATAGATTGTTAATCTCTGAATACCAGCAGCAACCAACAGGAATAGTTTTCCTCTTTACTTTGAGTAGGGAAAACAACATAGATTCATTTATAATATGAATTGAGAAGGAGCTAAAAAACCACACAGCTTTGTGACCCATACTGGGACAGTCAACTAGGTCTTTTGTGAAGTGAAAGGAAGAATACAAATTCTAATTGAATTTTTATTCACTAATGAAACCAACAAAATAGAAAGCCAGGCCCTAGAATGAGGTACTTCTAATTGGTTTGTGATTTTATTTTTCTCTCCTTTAAATTATACCTAGCAATGACATGTTTTGGTTCTCTAGTATCATATATGAAATTAGAATTAAAGGCATTTTGGAGGTTAAGAATAGTGTTATCTGGGGCAGATAGGTGGCACAGTGAAAGAGCACCGGCCCTGGAATCTGGAGGACCTGAGTTCAAATCCGGCCTCAGACACTTACACACACACACACACACACACACACACACACACACACACACACACACTAGCTGTGTGACCTTGGGCAAGTCACATAACCACAAATGCCCTACCTTCCCCCTTTGAAAAGGCCAAAAAAAAAAAAAAAAGAATAGTGTTATCTTCCAAAGACAAATGGTTAGTGGTCTCTCCTACCAGGAAGTTGATCTGGCAATAAAACATAGTATACAACCTTCAGAATCTCAATAAGTGATACATCTTCATACTCAACAGAAGCACTTTATGTTTCTAACATAGTTCACCCTTCAGAATAAGGGCTTTCTTGAAACCTGTGTACATTTCTAATATTAACTAGTGAAAGATAAGAAATGTAGATGCTACAACTGATTGACTTTTGGGGGGTAGAGGGGAAGAGCCGCTATCAGAAAGCAGCATGGAATTCTTTTGGCCAATCTGGCAAAGATAAGCAGGTGAGATGAGTTTTTAGATAGTCAGATGCAAGGAGTGCCTATTGGAGACCCTGAGGTGTTATGGGCTTTTTAGATAAACAAGGTTGAAAGGTTTTGCAGCAATTCTATAGGGGTGTGATTAAAAATAATTGGGAAGTTAAAAAGAAAACACCTTAGTTTCTGTCAAATAACTTCTAAGAAAAGATATAGAAATTAATTCAATACTTTTGGGAAATGGTTATGGGTACAGCCCTAGAGACCAAAATCTCTAATGATGTAAACTTCCTTCCTTTTACTCATCCTCTCTTCTTCTTTCACTCCCCTCAGTCTTACAAAGGACTGCCTCTTGGGAGAAGGTAGTTTCCTAGTGACTCAGGTTTTGGCATCCATCAATGAATATGTATGTTAGTTATAAGTTTCAAAATTGTAGGTGATGTAGTGAAAAGTCAAGAAAATGAACTGTTTTGTTGCTATTTTTTAATCCCTTCAATGAAACATGAAGGGTAGAGGAGAGTTATTTTGTTGCAATACTTCAAGTACTTAGAATTTTCTTGGCGTTGAGTGCTCTTTCCACAGATGCAGGTAGCAACCTTTCTATGAGTGACTGAGCTAATGGTCCTCTAGAGCATGGTTTCCAAATTTTTTTGATCATGAATCTCTATCAAAAAAATTTTTTAACACTCATGCCCAACATATTTGTAAATGAAGTATATTTACTATTACACTAATAGATATGTGCATTATGCAACTTACATAAAAATAGAAATTTTTCAAGCATGAGATAAAAATAGAATAATTTCATTTTCAAGGTAGTAGGGAACCACTGGAGTTTATATATTCAATAGGGAGTGGGGGTGGGTGACATGGTAAGATCTGTACTTATGCACTTAGGGAAAATATTTTTTTGACAGCTGAGTGGGGGATGGATTAGAGTGGTGAGAGACTTAACACAGGGGGAACAATTAGGAAGCTATTATATTATAGCACTGGGGAGAAGTGATGGGGGCCTAAAATAGGGTGGTAGCTGTGTGTGTTGAGAAGAGAACAGATGGATGTTGTGGAGGGAGAAATTACAAGATCTGACAAGTTACTGGATGTGTAGGGTGAAGGAGAATAAAGAGTGCACATTGACTCCCAGATTAAGAACCTGGTTACCTGAAAAGATGTTGCTGTTGTCCAGTCATGTCTGACTCTTGTGACCCCACTGGGGGTTTTCTTGGCAGAGATACTGGAGTGGTTTCCCTTTTCCTTCTCCAGGTCATTTGACAGATGAGGAACTGAGGCAAACAGGGTTAAATGATTTGCCCAGGATCACACAGCTAGTAAGTGTCTGAGACCAAATTTGAACTCAGGAAGATGAGTCTTCCTGACTTTAGTCCCAGTACTTTATCTACTGTGCCACCTAGTTGCCAGACTAGAAAGATAGTAACAGGGAAATTCAGAAGAGGGTTGGGTTTGGTGGGGAGAAAGATAATGTAAAGAGGTTTGTGATGCAGATCCCAAGTCATTCATTCTTGCTTAGGATGCTATGAGGTTTATTCTATCTCACTCAAAAGGAAAGGTAGGGTGGGGGAGGAGGGGAATCTCATTGACCATTGCCTGGGAACACAGAGTCCACCTTACCAGAGGTGTCTTGTCTTGGCCATGAGATGGGGATGGGGTGGTATAGGGATATGAAATTTTTACAATGGCACTGCAAGATGCTTCTATGGGTGCTCTTAAGTTATATCTGCACTAAGAGGCTGACTACCTTAGAAGGAGGAGGTCCAGAGCTTGCACAGCTAAGGAAGGGGGTGGAGTGGTGGAGTGTTAGAGACAAGCCCCCATATCTGGATATTATGGGAGGGTGAGATGTGACCCTCTTCCCACCCACAGATTGTCTGATCACATAACCCTTGGAGTCATTTACACAGTTACTTTGCAATTATTCCATTTTTCACACTTTAGAGACCATTGCTCTAGAGTTTTTGTGGCCAAAATGTTCATTACCCTTTAGCCAAACTGTGACTGAATTTTGTGAAGCTGGTTTTTAGATGACAGACACATAGTCCACACAGGGTTCATATTCATAGGGTTTCTAATCTTCCAGAGCTTGAATTCAACTGATCCTAAGTAACCTTTGAGGATTCAGGGTTACCTAGTCCACAATTAACTATCAGAATGTGACCTATTTGGAGAGAGAAGGGAGTGAACTACTTGGAAAAGTTTTTTTTTTTTTTTAAGTTTTAAGAAACTGTAATGAAAATAAAACCTTAAACCAGCACTTATTATGATTTAATTCTTATTTTCTTTCTATATTTCTTGAATAAGAAACATCATGGCATAATAGATTGAGGGGAGGAGTGTTGTGTAATTTGACCCTTAATTTTCATCCAATTCCATGGACCTGTGGGTATTTCTTCATGGTAGAAATGTCAATTTCTCATATGGTTGAAATGAAAGGGTACTGCCTTTCACTGGGCTTTCCTGGCTAAGTGACCTTGGGAAAGTCACTTGAACTCTTGGTTTTAGTTTCCTCAGCTATAAAATGAAGTGAGTTGATCTGGGTGACTTTCAAGGTCCCTAAATCCATGATCTTATAACTCTTGCTCTTGCTGTCCATGAATCCTCCACAGGGGGTCAGCCAATGTACTGGAAATCTTGAGTTCTTTAGATGCTTCCAGCTGGGGCTGTGATGGAGCTGGATGTAGGGAACTCCCCATGAGGAAAGTCCTTCTATCAATGCAGATCCTCGGACACTCAGCAGCTCATAGTCTTAGAGTTGCCTGGGGGCACTGAGAGTTTAAGTGACTTGCCCAAGAGTGACACATAGCCAGCATAAGTCAGAGGAGAACTTGAACCAAGAAGTCTTCCTATTGCTAACAATGGCCCTCAATCAAGGATGTACTGGAACCAGCTCTAACTGGCTTGCATGAGCCAATTGTTAGAGTTTTAATGTGAAGCATTTACACCTAAGATATTGGTAATTACTCCCAATCTGGTTTTCGTTCGTTGTTTTGTTGATTTCTAGATTTTTAAAAGTGTGAATGATGCAAATTAAATTTGAAAGTATGTGCATACATTCCCCTCCCTCTACCCCTGTTAAACATTGTATTGCTCTGTAAACACAGCTTGAGCTCAGGAGGGATGAGGTAGAAGGCTCAGGTAAAGAAGTCTTCACCAGACAGGGGGCTTGATCACTATAGGATGATGATGAAGAAGATGATGATGACAATGATGATATAATTTCCTTATAGGATGCTTTAAGATTTGCAAAGTGCTCTATATTCATTAGCTTATTTGAGCCCCACAACACCCCTTCCCTCAATCTACTCTGCCAGGGATGCTTCTCATCCAAGAAATATAGAAAGAAAATAGTATGTTAGTACATGGAGAAAAAGTAACTTATAACGCTATTAAGGAATTAGAGACTTCTGGTATAACTATTTTTTCTAGAAGTTTAGCCATAAAGGGAAAGGAAGAGGAAGATGTTAGCTTGGAAGAGTAGTTGAGACAAGGGAAGGCTTGGGGTTTTTTTAGAATGTTTTGTTTTTTAGAATGGATAGACCCCCACAAATTTGAACTTATTTTTTGTCTTTATGCTATTTTTTTATCCCTCCCAGTTCACTTGTCACACTGTTCCAGTTTTACCTCCCTCCCTTTAATCTTTTTTTTTTTTTGAGAGAAGAGGTGTCAGTAGAGCAAGTACTGGAAAAGAGAGTAAAGTGAAAAAGGGAAAATGACTTATTTTACTGATCATCAGAGCTTAGAGATCATCCACCAACCCACTCACACATAGCCACTCCCACCAATGAGCAAGGTTTCAAAAGAGACAGGCAAACATGATGATCTCATCTAAATTCAGATGAATAAGTGACATCCATTCTTACAAATATCATGCTTTCCTATTTTCCACTTGTAAACTCAGGACACATTTTACAGCAAATGATATAATTTTATGTTAAAATTTCACTGACATGCAGAACTATCCTTTGGCAAGGAGGAAAGTGACCTCATCCTCTGAGAAAAGTAAGAAAGAAGAGGACAGAGAAGTTTTGAGGTGTGAGGGAGGGAAAATGAATGAACTTCAATTGTCTCAGTAAATTAGGAGATGAAGTTATCTAGAGATTGGGTAGAGTTGAGGAGCTTTGAGGAGAAAGGAGGTTTTTAAAAATTACTACTATAAGGAATATGATAAAGAATAAGCAAAATATTAATTAAAGGATTTCCTAATGATAGTTAATTTACTTACTCCAGTTCCCCAAATGGCTTGTTTTCAGGATGTCTTCTGTCCTCTAGCAACTGTCTGCAGCTAGGTAGCATAGGAGCAGAAGAGGCAGGTGGTGGGGGTTATCATCACTAGGGCTGTGCTGAACAAGAACTGAGAAATCCAAGGGGAAGAGGAATTTAAGGCTAGAAACCCGTATCATTCAAATGGCTTGAAAGATTAAAGGGAGGGAGGTGAAACTGGAACAGAGTGACAGGTGTACCAGGGAGAGATTAAAAAAAAAAATTAGTCAGGATGAAGACAAAAAAGAAGTTCCAATGTGAAGGTGTAAAAGAGGTGGAAGGACAAGAATTTGAGGCCAGAGAGGGGAATTTCATCGTTGAAGATATTGGAGATAAAATAGTTTTAGGCAATGGTAAGGGAAAAGAAGGGGAAAAAGAAAGGACCACAGGACAGCTAAGTAGCACAGTGAATAGAACACCAGTCCTGGAGTCAGGAGGACCTGAGTCCAAATCCGGCCTCAGACACTTAACACACTATACTTGCTGTGTGACCTTGGGAAGGTCATTTAACCCCAATTGCCTTGCATTCCCCCTCCAAAAAAAATTTATTTTTTAAAAAAGGACCATGCAAGAGGCAAACTTTTATGCCCCCAGGTAGGAATTTTTTTCATATTTTTAAACACAATTATTTAAAAATATTTTTAACATACAATTAGATATCTTAAAGTACTATCATTTAAAATTGTAAAAAAAAAAATATTTCAATTAGGAAGTATACAGAAGCAAGATGCAAGCTAGATTTGGCCTGAGGGCTGGTTTGCTGATCTCTAGTCTAGGCAGATGATGAGGCAGCTTGGTGGTACACTGGATAGAGAACTGCGGCTAAAGTCAAGATGATATGGGTTCAAATCTAGCTTTCAACGCTTTCTAGCTGTGTGACCCTGGTAAGTTACTTAACCTCTGTATGTCTCAGTTTCCTCAATTGTTAATAGGAATAAAAACATCATTTTGAGCATCAAATAAAATAACATGTAATGTTTTGGGGCAACTAGGTGGCACAGCGGATACAGCACCAGACCTGGAGTCAGGAAGATATGAGATCAAATCTGGTCTGTGATACTACTAGCTGTGTGACCCTGGACAAGCCACTTAACCCTATTTGTCTCAGTTCCTCGTCAATAAAATGATCTGGAGAAGAAAATGGCAAATTAATCCAGTATCTTTGCCAAAACATCATCATCATCAACAACAACCTAAATAGGGTCACAGAGTGTCAGATACTACTGAAATGACTCAACAACCACAACAAATTTGAGGTAAATATTATAAGTTTTTAGTGCAGTGCCTGGCACATGGTAAGCACTCTATGAATGCTTATTCCAAGTCCCTCACTCCCCATGATGAGGTCCATAAGATGGTGGTAGCCATGGGAACAGAGAAGAGGATAGGAGAGATCTTGTATTCCTCACAGCGATGCTTTGAAGGAGGTATTTCCAGGATTTCATAAGATGAAAATGAGTCTCAGGTCAAGTGACTTGTTCAGTTTCATAGCTAGGGCTAGTTCAGGTCTTCTGACTCTGAGTCTGAATGCTCATTCTGCTGTTCACACGGCCCCTCTTACTTTTAGTGGGAGAATGTTGTAAATAGTTGATTTTCTGAGTAGGCTAGAGGAATCCTGAGGTCGTGTCTGTCTTTGTTTTATGTGTGTGTATTCCTTTTATTCATTGGGCAAAGTGCTGGGCAAAACAGGTGTCTCTAATTCCAGAAGGGATCCTCAGGAGGAAACCTAGGAGAGGAGCACTTAATTAAAAACAAAGGCAGAAATGGTTCCTTTGGGAGAGGCTCCATCAAGGCATAACATATCGGCAAGAAAAAGGAATGGGTTGAATCCAAAACCATGTTTAAGCTTGTTGAAGTAGAAATGGTCATTGCCTAGTGCTGGGAGATACCCGTGTGAACAAAGGAGATAGATTTTCTCCTTCCTCAGAGTTGGCTGGAATAATCCATTATGTAAGAATGTAGAATTTGAGGTAAGTATTACAAGTATCATCATCCTGATTTTACAGCTACAGATACAGAAGCTCATCACTACTAGGTATTTTGATCTTCTGGGCACTCCTTTCTAAATTCAGATTATAACCCCTATGTCAATGAATATTTATTAAATGCCAGCTATGTGCTAAGTTCTGTACCAAGTATT
This sequence comes from Petaurus breviceps papuanus, assembly GCF_028583685.1. Classification (NCBI taxonomy): domain Eukaryota; kingdom Metazoa; phylum Chordata; class Mammalia; order Diprotodontia; family Petauridae; genus Petaurus; species Petaurus breviceps. Next base: position 4,996,795 of record NW_027187327.1, read on the forward strand.
AGAAATGCAAAGAAAAATAAAAGACAGTCTCTACTCTCAAGGAACTCTCAAAGGAGAGTCTAATAGGGAGAGGAGACAATATGCAAGCAACTACCGTGTTTCCCTGATAATAAGACACTGTCTTATTATTTTTTTTGGACAGAAAAACGCCAGAGGGCTTATTTTCAGGGGAGGGTTTATTTTAATGAACATTGACAGCAATTTTAATAAACAGGTAAATGTGAACAAAAAAATGTACCTTTATTCAATAAGCAAATCACTGGGGAAGAACAGGATGACGTGCTCACTGCTGCAGCTCTGATTGGATGCAGCTCGGAGCGCGGCGTGCGTTTTGGGGGGGGGACGGTGCATACAGAGGGTACCGTAATGTAGTGTGTAGCGCAGGGGATCACCTTCACTACAGTAGCAATCTCAATAGGGCTTATTTTCGGGGGAGGGCTTATTTTAGAGGAATCTTACACAGTAAGGGGAGGGCTTATTTTTGGGATAGGTCTTATTATCGGGAAAACGCGGTATGTACACAGGATAAACTGGAAATAATCAGCAGAGAAGAGGCACTAGAATTAGGGGGGATTGGGAAAGGCTTCCTATAGAAAATAAGACTTTATTTGGGAGTTGAAGGAAGCCAGGGAGGCCAGGAGGAAGAGATGAGGAGAAAGAGAATTTCAGGAAAGGGAGACAGTTGGAGAAAATGCCTGGAGTCCAAAGATGAAGGGTCTCATTCAAAGAACAGCAAGGAGACCAGTGCCACTGGATCACAAAATGATGGGGGGAGGAAGAATGGTGAGGGAAGGTAAAGTATAAGAAGACTGGAAAGGTTAGGGTGAGCCAGTTATAAAGGGTTTTGAACTTCTCCCATTTAACCAAGACTAAATTATGTATTTCTTTGAAAGACATTTTCAAAAGTCTTCTTTCTACAAATTACCAATTATAACCATTCAGTACAAATGCAAGAACTGCTAAAATGCTGTGTGGGTTTTTGCCACATTTTCCAAGTTATATTTTATTTCTGTTCCCCATGGTGCCTTGGTTCAGTTCCTTTCATCAACCTACACTATATTTATATGACCTCAAAAGAACTGGGATATTTGAACAACAAACTTCTCTGGCTTCACTATTTAGCCTAGGGTTGGGCATTGGTGACTTCTACCAAGCAACTTTTCAGTGCCTCAATTTTCTTATTTTAAATGATGAGTAGAGTAAGGCTATGTCAATCCCAGGCCACCAAATCAAACAGTGAGATCTTCTATTCATTTGAAAAACAATTCAAATAACAAGACATCTACTGGGTATATGGCACAGTCTTCAGTGAAATGCCAGTTGAACTTACTTTTCCTCCCTTAAAAATGGGCTTTTATAATCCCATTCACATTTAGAGAACAAATATGGAGTTCAGTTTGTCAGAGGAACCCTTAGATATTGCTCTGTGCCTTGACACCTCCCTTTGACTATTTTTCCAAGGGCCCTTAGTATTATCAAAATCAAAACTAAACAAATGTTACCTTCTTCCCTTCCCTTTGCCCTTCCCCCCCCAAAAAAAAAACCCCATCAAATCATACATAAATAGTATGACATATCCTTAAGAACAACCCTGGTTACCATGGCCACCCCCTTTAAACCCTTCCCTTCCCCCAATCTCCATTCATTTGGTCATTTTTTAAAAAATAATTTAGGTGATGGATGGCCTAAACCTTCAACTAAAACAAAACAAAGCAAAAAACTAACACTGGTTCACTGCAGGGAAAATCATAAAATCTTTTGAGACACCAGATTCTAGGATAAAACACCTGTCAATCTGGTCAAATAACAGCCAGTTAACAACCCTAGCTCCGAGGCCTTCCTGCCTTCCCAAGCTCACAATGGATTGGGGAACCAGAAGCCCAACTTCTCTTTCTGCCCAGCTGTCTCTGAAATGAGCACACAGAACTTTTTCAATGTTTACATGAGGGAAAAAGTTATAGGGTTGAAATGAATAGAGGCGTAAAGGCAAAGAGAAGTCTTTACAAGCCTATGATATAGTTATTCCTGGTCTTTATTGAAATATACAGAGTTAGGTCTGCTGGTATCTTCCCTGATGAATTTGCCTCACCGTCAGCCACTCCCAAACCCCCAACACCAACCCCTAGTCCCACAAGACAGATAGTTGCGGCCTGATTCTGAGAGATCCATTTACATCTCAGACAGGATTCCCGTTTAGTTATTTTTTGCCTTCTAGTGTAGAAACACCTGCTTCCTAGGGGGATTAAGGAGCTAGAAGGAATCATGTTGTTGTTCCCTCCCCAGCAGTTACTATTTATTATTTTAGCTTGTGATATAAATTCCAAGAGGACTGGGGCTATTTCCTATTTATCCTTTTATTTTTCTCTCCAAGGCTTGACTCAGTACCCTGCACACAATATTTATTTAATTTAAATTTGGCTAATTGAATTCAACCCATCCAAAGGACATTATTTTCACTAAGTTTACTGACAACGACCTGGCATCTAGTTCCATTGGAAGAATGAGAAGATCTGGGTTCAGATTTTGCCTCTGACATTTACTACCTATATGACCTCTGGTAAGCCACAACTTCCCCATACTTCACTTTCCTCATCTGTAAAATGAGGGGACTGGACTTGATGGCCTTGGAAGTTCCTTCCAGTTCTAAATCTATGTTTCTATTATCCTAAGCTTATTAACACTGAAGGGTTTTAGATTAGATATAAAATAGAAATAGTTATGATAGACATAGGAAGGAGGCCTATGACTTACTGGCCAGGTCAGCCAAATGAATCAAGGAAGTGACAGATCATTTGCAGTCAGTCTGTTGGTCCACAAGCATCTATTTGGCACTTCCTCTGTGCCGGGAACTGTGCTGAGCTCTTCCGATACAAAGAAAGGCAGAAATAGTTGTAGCTCTCGAGGAATTCACATTCTAATAGGCAAGACAGCATGCAAAAGTCTATGTACATAAAAGATTCACGTAGACCAAATTGGAAGTAATTTCAGGCAAGGCAATAGCCCTTGAGGAAGACTGAGAAAGGCCTCTTACAAAAGTGGCCAGGTCATTTCATCTCTCTGGGCCTCGCTTTCTTCACCTGTAAAACAAAGGAGTTGGAATGAATGACCTCTTCCAGCTCCAGAGCCTATAAATTGGAGTGTGTCAGATTTGCAGGTTGCCTAATTACAAGGCCCATGGCCCTTTGCCTTTGACTGAGGCCAGGACTCTTTCTTTCCTGTTAACTAGAGAATTAGACCTTCCTTAAATCCCAGCCCAACAGTCAGCATTTGATGCAAATAGTGCAGTTGGTACTAGACAGATAGCAGCCTTGTGGAAGGGATCCATTGTCTAGCCCCTTACTTGTACTGAGTTCTGTTTTTATCTCAGTGTCTCCAAATTTTCCAGGGAATAGTGACTAAGTAAAGCATTTAAAATCTGTTTACCAGATAAAATGCAGCCCAAGTTCCTGTCTGCCATTCATATTCATGGCTTGGCCAAATCCCTGAGGGCTGAAAACTCCATGTAAAGTCAAATATGCGTCTTCCTTTTTGGTGTTCTTTGTGAAAGGTGAGTTTGGGGAGCTATTGGTATGAAAATGTTCTGATGCTCTTTGGAGTTTCTTTTCTAAATCCAGATGCTGGAGATGTCACATTAGCTTCTGCCTCAATCTGAATGACATTTTCCCTTCTAGTCCAATGAACCACATTTATACAGCTGCCTAGAAGAAAGTAGGGAGAAGGGTCACCCCAAAGAGGCTGAAAAGCTCTCCTAAAATGAGGCAAGTTCAAATTGATAAGTGAATGTGTTCATTAGAAATTTCTTGATTTGGGGGCTAATTCAGGGATAATCTTTTTAAAAAATTTTTAATAAAAAAATCTATTTTCTCTCTCACTCTCCCTGCCCCCATTGGAAAAAAGAAAAAATCCTGTAACTGATATACTTGGTCAAAAATGCCCCCCAAAACAAAATCCTCATATTGGCCACATTCGCCATGTTTCCTGCCCCCCCCCCCAAAAAAGAAAGAAGATATGTCTCATTCTGTCCTTTGTAAGGTAATCCGGGTGCAGGGGGAGTGGAAATGCTTTCTGACCTCAAAATAGAAATAGCAACTGGGAATCGACCTGCAATTTTGTTTGTATAGGGAAGTCCCCAGGAGGAAATTCATTTTAGCAAGGCAATTTGGACATTTCTCTACAACTGGTAGTCTTAGAGAGTTTCCTAGAGCATGGAAAGGTTAAATTACTTGCCCAGGGTGACACAGTCAATATGTATGAGAGGCAGGGCTTGAGCTCAGATCATTCTGGCTCCAAGGCAGGCTCTTTATCTGCTATATCTGGATGCCTTTTACTATATTCGTATTAATCCTTTAGTGAAAGGAGATAGAAGAATAGAAGTCATCAATTATCAGTGGATATATAGTGGATAGAGTCATTCATTCAGTTAACAAGCATTTAAGTATTTACTATATTCCAGGCACTATGCTAAGCCCTGAGGAGACAGGCAAAAACACAGTTCCTACTCTTAAGGAGCTTATATTTTTAATAGAAGGGAAATCATGCAAAAAAAAGTATACAAACAAGATACATACAACAGTGTAAATTAAAGGTAATCTCATGGCGAAGGCATTAGTAATGGAGAAGACTAGGAAAAGGAGTTGGTCTTGAGGTGAGGTAGACCTTGGTTTAAGTTCTGCCTATAATCTATACTGCTATGTGACCCTTGGGCAAGTCACTAACCTAAGAGGCAAACCTCTATGACCATGACTATGAGTAACAGAGAAAATGCTAACTTGCATTGGTAGAAAGGATTTTCCTTATCTGGGAGTTCTTTAAAACAATGAAATCATACGTCCAGTCCTGACATTCTTTATTTCAACAGCTATACAGAAATAAAAAAAAAAAAAAGAAATAGTAGTTACTAATACTTCTGTAGTATAGACATACAGTTATAGTCAGTTGTTTCTTCAGGATCAATGGGGTACAAACTATTGTACTAGTTGTTATGTGAGGAATATAAAGGAAGCAGAAGATAAAGTCCCTCCATCAGGGGAAGTGGCGATAGGTAGTGTTATGGTCTTGCTAGATGCAAGAACAATGGGGAAATCCATGGTGGGGGCAAGTCAGCTGTAGCATAATTCCAATAATGGCTTCTGCTCAAGAAGTGGAGGAGGGAAGAAATATATGACTGGAACAAGTAGTGGGGTACTCATATAATGAGAATATGTACAAAAGTGGGGTGGGATGAGAAGGTACAGGATAAGAAGTGATAGTAGTAGCCATATGGAAAAGATCATGGATCCACTGAAGAGGGAAGGGACACAAATTGGGTTCCTTGATTTTTAGTTTAATTGCCTGATCAGTTTAATATCATTGTTAGGATGTACAGATCTTCAAACTGGAGTAAATATTTTGGAATAATCCAAGTGACTCAATCAACATAGACAACCAAATTGGATCATTCATGCCCCCATATGAAACTTTTTGGGAGCTTGGATTATCCAGTTTCACTTTGATTAACTATATCAATAACTTTTACTTGATACTCATCATCATATAACAACTAACATTTATATGGTGCTTTAAAGTTTTCAAAGTGCTTTACATAAATTATATATCTCATTTGATCACTATGTTTATCTTCCACTCAGCTGTCAAGGTGATTTTCTTAAAGAGCCAGACTGACCATGTTGCTACTCAGTAAACTTCAGTGGCTCCTTATCACTTCCCCAGGGTCAAATATAAAATCATCTATTGGCCCTTAAAACCTGCCTCTGATTCCCTTCCAGTCATCCTACATCTAATTCCTCTGTGGCACAGTGACACAGGCCCTTTTGCTGTCTCTTGAACAAGAAAATCCATATCCCTATTCTAGGCATTTTCTCCAGCTGTTTCCCGTGCCTGGAATGCTCTTCCTGCCTCCTGGCTTCCCTGGCTTCCTTCAAGTCCCAGTTAAAACCTCACCTTTTACAAGAAGTTTTTCCTGTTCTCCCTTAATGCTAATGCCTTTCCTCTGTTGATTATTTCCAAATTATCCTGCGTTTAGCTTGTTTGTACACAGTTATTCACATGCTGCTTCTCCCTTTAAATTGTAAGCTCCTGGAGAACAAGGGACTGTCTTTTACTTTGTATCTCCCAGTACCTAATAGATGCTCAATAAATGTTTATTGACTGACAATGTGTAAGAAGTTATGCTAGATGCTGTGAGATAAAGAAATCATAAGACACAGTCCCTGTCCTCTAGGAGGTTATGATTTTATTGGGTAAATATTATATACCCACACAAAAAACATTGGCAATGCAAGGCGGTATGTGGTTAGTGCCAAATGAGTGATGCAGATAATTAGTGTGAGGATAAGAGGGGGTTAAGAGTCCTTACTGTAGGCTCCAGCACTTAGAGGACCTCATGGAACTATTGAAGCTGAAGTTGGGGCTATGATCTGTTCACAAAAGGCATGAACTCTAGGCTGGGAATAATCAGGAAAGACCTGTGTTCCAGTTCTACTTCTGACTTTTAGTTTGGTGGCCTTGGGTAAGCCACAGAATCTAAGTGTTAGACATTTAACCTTTCTGCGCCTCAGTTTCTTATCTAAAAAATGGGGCTCATAATACTTATATACTACTTACCTCACAAAGTTTTGAGGAAACCTCTTTGCAACCAAGCTCTTTAAAGTGCCACAGAAATGGGAGCTATTATTCAAAACTTAACATTTTCTATAGCCTGTCTAATTGTTATATAAAATATATGACTCTACATACATATTTGTATAAGATTTGGCATTTAAATTCTTCAGTATTTTTTCTTCAGCTCTCCTGACTTCCAGACAAAAACCACTAAAAAGAAAAAAAGTCCCTAGCCAAACAGCCATGTAACTCCAGATACCAGATGTACCCAACTTCATAGATTTAAAAATAACTGACATCTTTCAGGCAAACAACTGGCCCTTGTAGTGGTATGGATTATATATAATGGATTTATAGATATAGATATAGATGTGTGTGTATTATATATATATGCACATAGATATATATGATTATATATAATTAGATATCATGTATTATATAATATATCAGGTAATTATGCAATGTGAGGCTAAGAATCAGTGTGGTCAGGTAGGTCTTTATCTCTTGTATCACAGTATTTGGAATTTTCTTTCCCTACTTTTTTTCTAAATAAAAATTCAAATAGATCCAGTTGAATATATAGGAATTATCTCCATGCCGTATCGTAATTACTGTTAGATGTCTTAGAATGGCCCAAATTGAAAATGACCATACCTTTCATTTTTAAAAGGAATTTTTTTCCTTCTGATTCAAGAAACCCAAACCTATCAAATGTTCTGCATCCCAGCCAAAGGTTGGCATTTGACAAAAGATTCCATTGCCTAGATGAAGCTGGAGCAGAAAGAGAAACACTTAAGACTAGCAAAATGAGTGTAGTAATCTGAATTCAGGCATTCACTGCCCATACATGTTATACCATTCAAATCATTGAATTTTTGTTTAATTAATCTAAAAGAATTATACTAAATAAAGTTCAAATAGGAGCATTTTTAACAAAATATTCTGATGTTTGTTCTACATTAAATTGGAACTATAGATTTTTCATGAGGCTAAAAGGGGAATCAGAAATTGCCTTCAAAAGCTGTTAAATGGAATCCACCTGAGCAACTGTTTTCTCAACCATAACTCCATGTGTGAATAAAAAAGTACACATTGCAAGAACTTACAGCAAGGTGGAATTCTGTTATGATTAGATGAAGACTTTATTCAGAAATTAATATTATGTAATGGAATGAAAAGGGCTTAGTCTGGAAGCCAGAAGAACTGAGTTCCAGTTCAGTCTCCACTGCTTATTAACCAGATAATCATGGGCTTTGAGTTAATCTCTATGAATGTAAGTTGCCTCTTTGGTCATTAAAAAGGTTCAAGAGACATAGTTTCTGGGTAATTTAATAGTTTTATTAATAAGGCCTAGGTGTTATTAATAAAAGGATGGTCATCTTTTACGTCCTGTTGTGAACATGACGTGCTTTTTTTTCTTTTTTGTATTTAAGTTTCAATATTTAAATTTATAATGTTTCTTTTTTTTTCCTTATTGTGTATTTAAGTTTCAGCAATTAAAAAAAAAAAACTTTAATTTCTGTTGGACCAAATACAATCATAGCAGTGGAGACAATGGCAGCGTGAGGGTGGGTCTAATCTCATCATCAGCAATGTCCTTCAAGAAACTGAAGTTTTAAAATCAGAACTTTAGAAAAGGGAAGAACTCTGGATCTTCTTGAATCCTTGGTTATTAATATCATTTCTCTCACTTCATTTGAATTGTTGTGAGCGAAGTGTTTTGTAAATCATAAAATGTCTTATAAATGCAAGTTATTGTTATGAGTTGGAAAGACAGGCTGTCATTGAAGGGGAGACATGTAGTAGAGCAGAAAGAACCCCGGGCTGCAAGTCAGGAGACCCTGCCTCTACCATGAATTTGTATAAATTTTCACAAGGTACAGACCCTTTGGGTTGCACTTCCTGTATTTCAATAGTGACAGAATTCAACTAGACCAGGAGTGGGGAGCCTGCAGTCTTGAACATTTGGTCTTCTAGATCCTTAAGTACGATCTTTGACAGAATCCAAATTTTATAGGACAAATCCTTTTAATAAAGGCTGCATTATATAATCAAGTTCTTTGGAAATATTTTAATAGATTCTTGATATGCTCAGAGTCAGTACTCTCTCTCTGGCAACCCAAAGTTATTCTTAATTTTTTTCTTAAAAAACCCGTTTATTGATATCCTTTGTTTTTATGTCACCTATATTTCCCAATATACCCCTAACTCCCCTTCCTCCCAGAGAACCTATAAGAAAAAATGAGAAAGAGGAAGGGAAAACAGACCAAAAAAAAAAAAACAATTAGCGTATCAAAAAAGTCTGACATTAAATGCAACATTCTATACCTATAGTCCCATACCCCTGTAACAAGGGATAGAGGTATTTTCTTACATATCTCCTCTAAGGCCAAGCTTGGTCATTATAATTTCACACTAATTTTTTAGTTGTTTTGCTATCGTTTTGTTTTTTTCCATTTATATTCTTGTAGTTATTGTATATATTGTTTTGCTGGTTCTGCTAACTTCACTTTGCATTAGTTCATATAAGTTTTCCCATACTTCTATGTAGTTATCATATTGTTTCTTAAAACATAATATTATTCTATTTCGTATATGTACCTCCAGCTGAATATATCCATAAAAATTTATTTCAAAAAATTTTGTTCTTGTATCACTTACATTTCCCACTATAAAATAACTCATGTCTATTATTTGGATATTAATAATTCTTTTTTAAACTATTAAATGGTAATGTGCTCAGAACAAAGTATGAATACTACATCCAATAAGTTAAGAAAGATTCACATATACATACACATGTATATTTGGACACAGGAATGCAAGAACTATTTTGCAAACCCTGTTTTAGAGTTTCCTGGAGCACTGAGGTTAAGTGATTACTTGGGATCACACATCTAGTGTATGTCAGAAATGCTACTTGAATTGGTGTCTTCCTGGCCCCAAGGCCAGTTCTTGACCTCACTATCTTTCACAAATATTTATATATTTATATTCCCTATGATTTCTCTATTGAAATCTAAGAAAAACATGTATATTATCTAGGAATTTATTCTTTCTCTCAACACAGAAGCTTTCATTAACATATATATTTTAATATTTTTGTAATTTTTGATGAAAATGTATTATACATGAATGATTTACATCTGAGATATAGATATATTAAAGTTAGGTATTTGATGTTTTTGGCCTATCACTTTTTTCTATATTTTTCTTGAAATGTGATATTTGAATAATACTGTCCCAATTTAGTTGCCAATAAAATCATTTTTTAAAGTAAAGCTTATAAATTAGAGAAAATTAATATATAGTCATAAGTCTAGCTGATTTATATTTATTACAGTTGTTCTACAAATGCATTGGTACACATCAAACTTTGTAAAATTCATGGGTTCATGATTCCACATGAACTGAGGTTTTTCTTAAGTTTTAAATTGCATTTGTGAATTGAACTGGAAAGCTCATGGAATGTGTTCATTTTTTCCAATTCTTTCACACTCAGTACTAATAATTAACTCTTAAGAATAACTATCTATTTTATGATTGAGGAACAATTGTCTTTTCCTCCTTCCAATCTTTTTTGAAGGAAAATTATTTAAAAATAAGATATCATGTATTTAACCCTTAGTTAAACACATTCAATTACCTTGTTGGTAGTCAAGAAAATGTACAGAGTTTAGAAGCAGAGCGAGGGCTTGGGGCACAAATATCAATTATTAATTATAAAATAAACAAATCCCATCATTCCTCACCAGTACAGAAGCTAATTGGATGGTATTTTTGCCTATGTTGCAAGAGAAAGGAGGCAGCTTCTAGGGCTCTGGTTTCAGTAGGCTTTCCTTTGGCTTTCAAGTTTTAATCTTGCAGCAACTACAGCTCCATGAGTGGTTGGCATTCAGGTAGCTTGATTAAATGATCTTTCACAAGTACTGAAATGGGAATTACATGAAAATTCAATATTTTATGAAATTCTGCAATTTGCTGCTAATATATCATGGCAACCCCTTATTAAATCAGAAGAAGCTTCAAATAGGTGAATCTTGAGACAAAGGCAATGAGGTGGCCCTTGCAGCAGATAGAACTGTGGGGTGGAGTCAGAAAGACCTAAGTTCAAATCTCACCTCAGACACTTACTAACCGTGTGACTTTGGGCAAGTCACTTAATCTGTTTGCCTTAGTTTCCCCATTTATAAGTGGGGATAATAATAGCAACTATCTCCCAGGGTTGGGAGGATAAAATAAAATAATATGTATAAAGTACTTGGTATAGAGTGCTGTACATGGTACACATGGTAGGCATTATATAAATATCAGCTACTGTTATTATTGTGAGGGAAGTTACCCCTTGCAGGGAAAGAGCTCTAGACTTGAGGTGAGGATTTGGATTTAGATTCTGGTTCTTCTATTCTACTTGACCCTGGTCAAATCACTGAACCTCTCTTGATTCCAGTTTCCTTATGTGTAAAATAAGCTTCTGGACCTAGATTGGTTACCAAGACCTCTTTCTACTCTAACTCTACAAAATTATGCTAAGTTTACAAACCTATGGAATTCCTGTTGGGACCATCTGGGTCTCCAGACTTTAAAAAGAAAAAAAATGACTTGAACAGCAGCAATTGCAATGTAATTTCAATTTATAACACATGACAGTGATTCTGTGGATAGAATACTGGATTTAGAGTCAAGATGGCCCTCATTCAAAACCGGCTTGACACATATTGGCTATATGACTCTGGACAAGTCACCCAACCTATCTCAAGCTCAATTTCCTCATCTGTAAAATGTGGATAATAGTAGCACCTACTTCCCAGGGTTGTTGTGAGGATCAAACGAGATAATGTTGATAAAGCAGTTTGCAAACCTTAAAGCTCTATATAAATGCTAGTTTACTTAACTTAGCTTATTACTTTGTAACTTATTCAGTTGTGCCTTCCTTACTCAGGCAGCTAGGTGACCCAGTGGATAGAGTGCTGAGCCTGGAATCAGGAAGACCTTAGATCAAATCTGGCCCCTGACACTTATTAGATGTGTGACCCTGGGAAAGTAACCTAAACCTTTTTGCCTCAGTTTCCTCATCTGTCAAACAAGCTGGAGAAGGAAATGGCAAACCACTCCAGTATCTTTGCCAAGAAAACCCCAAATAGAATCATGAAGAGTTAGACACAACTGAACAACAACCACATACTTATTCTTTTCTTCTCCAGGTCAAACTTCCCTGCTTTCATCCCCTTACAATGTGAGTTTCTTGCCAATGTCCTTAAATTTAATTCAATAAAATGTTCCAAATATATTCTATGTAGGGTAATCCAGAGTAGAACTATGCCTGAAGGAGGCCAAGTGACTTGCCCAGAGTCATACAGCTAGAAAGTGTCTAAGGCAAGATCTGAACTCAATTCTTTCTTTCTCCAAATTCAAAGCTCTAGCCACTATACCACCTGTTTTTAAATGCATTCAATAAAATACATAGAATAACAAGGAAAAATCCATATTGAAAGACAATTATCAAAATATATATATTTAAAAATCAAGTTCATGGACCCTTTTGTTTTTAACAAGATAGTTAAATTTGTAGATTAGAGGAACAATAAACTTAGATTTCAATAAAGCGTATGACAAAGTTTCTCATGCTATCTTGGAGATAAGATGTAGAGCTATAGTCTAGAGAAGAATACATTTAGGTGAATTTGGAATTGGTTGAATGACAGGAGTCACAAAGAAGTCAATTAATGGGCAGATTTTGATTTTCAAGAAATAGAGCACCCACGGATTTGTTCTTGGCCCTGGGCTGTTGAACATTTTAAAAATCAATGACATGAATAAAGATATGTGTGACATGCTTGTCAAATTTATAGGTTCCATAAAAGTAGGAAGAATAGCTAGTACATTAGATGAGAAAGCCAGGATCCAAGAGATCATATAGGTTAGTTATTGTTATTATTACTTCCTCCACAGCCTGTCAAAAGGAATAAAAAACTGGTCCCAGAGTCAGAAAGGCCTGGGCTCATGGTCCTGTTTTCGACATGTACTAGTTGTTTGACCTTGGTCAAGTCACTCAGCTTCTCAGTGTTCTAGAACAGAGATGTCAAATCACCCTCAGGTTTCCCTTGTGCTTTTACTAGGTGGCACAGTGGATAGAGTGCTGGGCCTGGAATCAGGAAGTTTCCTCTTCTTGAGTTCAAATCTGGTCTCAGACACTTAATAGCTGTGTGACCCTGGGAAAGTCACTGAAACCTGTTTTTCTGAGTTTCTTCATCTGTAAAACGGTCTGGAGAAGGAAATGCCAAATCACTTCAGTGTCTTTGCCAAGAAAACTCCAAATGAGGTCACAAAGAGTTGGACACAACTGAAAATGACTAAACAACGACAAAAACACAATTTCTATAGTCAATGACTACTTGCAGAAGTTGGAAGCTACTCAGGATAATTTCAAAGCATCCTGCAAGTAGCCAAAATGTTATACAAAGAAGGAGTTGTCCACCACAACCATCTAGGAGCTCTAGCATATAGGGCACCAGGACTAGCTATCCTCTCATATCCTCTTCATCAGCAGATCTTCCTGAAAACTGTCAGAAAGAATGATAGCTCCCTTACCAGTAGACCTTGTGATTCATTGGCTGGTTTTATTGTCATATCTTAATATCCGTCATGTGTCCTTATGATCTTTGTTACAACAGGTACATCTCCACCCCCAAAGTATACCCTCCAAATCCTTGCCTAAGACTAGCAATTATGAATGGATATTCTTTATCCACAGAGGAAATTGGGCTGACTCCAGTATATGGTAAACTGATGACAAACTCTTAAGAGAAGAGCTTGTTTCATTCTTTGTATTTGTATCCCTAGAATCTAGTATATATAGCTCCTGACATATATCTCGACACTTATTCATCAATTGGGTGATTGGTTGACAGGAGTCTGAGTTAACTCCAGTATGTGATAAACTAACAGCAAGCTCTTGAGCATAGAAATTGTTTCATTGTTTGTATTTCTATCCCCAGAACACAATACACACAGTGCTTGGTATACAGTGAGGGCTTAATGAATGCTTATTCATTTATTAGGTTGATTGACAGGAGACTAGGCTAACTCCAGTATATGATAAGCAAATAGCAAGCTCTTGAGAGAAATTTTCATTTGTATTTCTGTCTTCAAAACTTAGTATACACCATGCTTGGTATATAGCAGGAGCTTAATAAATGCTTACTGATTTATTGATTGATTGGATGACAGGGGTATTAACTTAAGGAGAGCTCATAGGACCAAGGCCATAGTACCTCAGAATTGATCAAAATCTTTCCATCAATTTTGTTTCAGCAAGCTGTAGCTGTGAGGTCTGGGTGTGGCTGAATTAACAGGGCAGAAGAGATCCAGATGGTGGTTATACTAACATATATCAATTCACAGTGGGGAAGAGAAATTCAGGATACCATAGTAAAAGACCAGAGCTCTTGGAAAGAAGGTTGAGTCATTCACAAGCATTCACCAAGTCCATTCGTCAATATCCCTAACATTGTTCTCACTGGCATGTTGAAATCTCTGCTTTTGTAACTGATTCCTTACTACATGGGCAGCTAGGTGGCACAGTGGACAGAGTTTGGTTCCTAGAGTTAGGAGGACCTGAGTTCAAATCTGACCTCAGACACTTAGTCACCCTAGGCAAGACATTTAACCCTGTTTGCTTCAGTTCCTCTTCTGTAAAATGAGCTGGAGAAGTAAATGACAAACCACTGCAGTATCTTTGCCCCAAAAAACCTCCAAATTGGGTTACAGAGAGTCAGACATGACTGAAAACAACTCAACAACAACAAAACCATAGTACATAACCATGCAGGGAACATTGGAATAAACACTGTATTTGTTGTCAGAAAACCTGAGTTTAGATCCCAACTCTGCTATTTACTATTTTTGTGATTTTCAGTAGGTCTCTTAACCACTCTGAGCCTCAGTTTTTTCTCTGTAAGTTAAGGAAGTGATGCAGAATAAAAAATATTTTTGGACATTTTGTGGAATGCTTGTTTGTTTATTTGTTTGACGATGAATATTTTTCAAAAAGTTTTTTCTTTTCTTTTTCCAATGTTGTGGACATGGATAAAAGGTAAAATAAGTGCTTGCTATTTGGAGATAAAATGAAAGACTTTAAAAATGCTTTTTAAAAAAGACCTATAGGGACAGAGCCAAGATGGCAAAATAAAAGCAGAAACTTGTTTGAGCTCACGCCCCAACCACCTCCAGTACCTGTAAAAAATGACTCTAAACAAATTTTAGAGCTACAGAATCCACAAAATGAAAGAGTGAAATACACCTCCAGCTGAAGTCAGCCTGGCAAGCCGATAGGAAGAGTCTATCACACTGGGCTGGGAGCAGAGTGCAGTCCCACATGGGCTGTGCCAGCACAGACATATATATATATATGTGTGTGTGTGTATATATGGACAAAAGGCACAGGGTGAGTTGAATAAGAAGGGATGATACCTAAAAAATAAAATTAAGAGGTGAGAAAGGAATATATTGGGAGGAGAAAGAGAGAGATAGAATAGGGTAAATTATCTCACATAAAAGAGACAAGAGAAAGCAGTTACAATGGAGGGGAAGAGCAGGAAGGTGAAAGGGAATGAGTCAACATTACTCTTATTGAATTTAGCTTAAGGAGGAAATAACATATACACTTAATTGCGTATCTTACCCTACAAGAAAATAGGGGCAAAAGGGATAAGAAGGGGGATGATAGGAGAGAAAATTAGGGGAGGGCATAGTCAGAAGCAGACACTTTTGAAAAGGGACAGGGTCAAAGGAAAAAATAGAATAAATGAAGGGTAGGAGAGGATGGACGGAAATACAGTCTTTCACTATATGACTACTATGGAAATGTTTTGCATAACTACACATGTATAACCTATATTGAATTGCTTTTCTTATCAATGGGGGTAGGTGAGAAGGGAAGAAGGGAGAAAATCTGGAACTTAAAGTTTTAAAAACAAATGTTAAAAAATTGTTTCTACATGCAACCAGGAAATAAGATATACAGGCAATGGGGTATAGAAGTCTATCTTGCCCTACAAGAAAGTAAGCAAAAAGGAGGTAAGAGGGAGATGGGGTGAGGAGGGATAGAAGAGAGGGAAGACTGGGCGAAGGAGTAATCAGTATGCTTGCCATCTTGGGGTGGGGGCAGGGGAGAGATGGGGAGAAGATTTGGAACTCAAAATCTTGTGGAAATGAATGTTGAAAATTAAAATAAAGAAAAAACTTAAAGAAAAAAAGAAGACCTATAAGGTAAGTGGTCATCCCCAATCCCTTGGATTTCAGAATTCCAGAGAAATTTAGGTTCTAAATCTGGTCTGTCCTTTGATTTATATTGGTATGGACCAAGGCTGACCCCAGAACTCTTTCCCTAACCTCAATACTTGTCCTAAGCATGGATCAACCTTCATGCTAGAGATGGGACATTTTGAGGGGATTTAACATTTTTTAAATTTTCTAAAATCTTGTTATCCCATCATTCCTAGCTATGTAGCACTATCAAGAGAATATTAGTACCAAAGAGACGATGGGCTTGTGCAGAAATCTCCCATTTAGGCTCATCAAAAGCACAGCATCGTTTTCAAAGGTAATACAGATTTACTTCCTCCCATTCAGTTTTGGCTTCGCTGCTGTGCCTACCCCAGGGTAATTCACTGTGCCCCTTGCTCATGTCAGAGTCTGCCAGTATCTATATGTGCTTATCCATTTTGTTTTTCCAATGCAGTTTGTTGGAACATCTTCTTTCACGTTGCTATGGTTTTTAACTGAGGAGTCTTTTTAATATCCCAAACATTTATGCAATTAAGAGAGTTAATTTTTTCTTGGTGTTGAAATCATAGACTCAAAGAAATGACAATGATTTTAGAGGTCAACTTTTACCTATACAGGAATTCCTTCTACAATGTCCCTGCAGATAGGCATCCGGCCTGTACTTGAACACTTTTAGTGAGTTATTTTATTTGTAAGCTACTTCCAGTCAAAAATCCCATCTTAGTTTTTTTGAACCCTCCCCACTGTACCCAACTGTGGTGCCAATGCAATATTCACAGCATCAATGGTCACTATAAATATACCTGCATAGTGCTTAATCACAAAATATAACAGACTTTCAATATAAAAGACAGAAGCAAACATTTATTCAGAAACCAGAAAAATGAATCCCAAAACCAGTAAACTGATTCCATCGTAGTAGCAAAGAAGTTAATTAAGCCCCAAAAGCACAGAGAGCCACAGCATCCTTTAGCCTTCCCATGAACCAACATTTATTCACAAGCTTAACTGTCTCCCTCCACTTCTCAACTGTGTCTAGCTGCTCTGACTCCCAGCTTCCTGTGGGCTCTGTGCCACCCTTCAGCAAACTCCTCCCACCACAGGCTCCATGTGATTACATTCAGCCTATTGGGGACAGGGCATATATTTTCAAAGCAGGGAAGGTCTTCAAATTCCCAATACCATTACATTAGCATAGTTCTTTGTGAACTAAGTGGCATAGGGGACAAAATAATGGATCTGGAGGCAGGAAGACTTGAGTTCAAATCCAGCCTTCGTCACTTAGTAGCATATGTGACTATGGGCATCACTTAGTCTTCCTGCCACAGTTTCCTTATGTGTAAAATAAACTATAAAAATAGCATCTACCTCCCAGTGTTGTTGTGAGAATAAAATGAGCTAATATTTGTAAAATACTTTGCAAGACGTAAAACACCATATTTCAGTTATTTTATACTTGTGTCCAACTCTTTGTGACTCCATTTGGGATTTTCTTGGAAAAGACACCAGAGTGGTTTGCTATTTCCTTCTTCAGCTCATTTTGATGAGCATGATGATGAAGAAACTGAGGCAAACAAGGATTAAGTGACTTGCCCAGGGTTAGACAGATAGTAAGTGTCAGAGGCCAGATCTGAACTCAGGAAGATGAATCTTCCTGACCTCAGCACTCTGTCCACTGTGCCACCTAGCTGCCTCAATGTACCATATAAGTATTAACTATTAGTATTAGGCCTCTACTTATCAATACCTAAGTATGTCTTGAATGATGAATGGATTTTGTTAAGGATATTCACATATGTTACATTTTCATGTTTCACCAAGAGTGCTAAAGTCCTTAAGTTATTTTCTCCTTTTCTTTAGATTTGCTAAGGTAGCTACATTTACCTAATTTTTGTTTAATTTAACTCTTGGCATCTATTACATTTAGTTAAAACAGAATGTCTAAAGGGAATAAGTTGATTTACTTTGGTCTGCCCTCAAAAATCATACTACACTTAACCTATGTTCATGAAAGTTCAGAAGGTTTCCATTCTTTGCTGAATAGCCACAAAACAGCAGTGGACAGTGTCAGCTTAATGTATTACAATAACCCTCTTGAGTATTCCCTTGATATGGATGGATTATGCTATCAAGAAGGTATCTGTGTGTGTGTTCACAAGAACAACTTCATCCAGGTGCTAAGGCCCCATTACCCTTAGCTTACCATACTCTGGCTCACATTGGGAAAATAGATTGATTTAGGAAAGAGTACATTTTTTTATCTAAAAATGTGTTCAGAAAAATAAAACAGAATACTATATGAGTAACTCTAGTTGAATGGACTTGCACTCCAGTCATTCTTTCCAATTTCCTTTTAGAGATGTCTGTTCTTCATTTCTCCAAAGACAGCTGGGGATTCACTCCCCCCAATATATTTCATTTCTTTTAACCCCTTCCTTTCTGTCCCTGAGTACTCTAATCTAAATCTCCCTATTGCTATCGCCCTTTCCTGAACCATATCTTACTTCTCAATACTACATCTCTCCTTTAGGCTCTCTTAGACAGGAAAGATAAAGCTTCTCATCTTTCTCTCTTAATCCTCTGCCTTCCATAACTTCCTCTCAGGGTGTAGATGACTGTTCCAGCTCCCCTGGAAGGAACAACACTAAAAATAATATCCCATGTATGATAGAAGAGGAACAAAAGTCCTGGTAAATGGGATTCAACATGTGAACAGCCTTGGAGAGTGCTGGTGATCATATCCTGGTCACAAGTGTGGGTATACTGTCCACCCTCTTCCTTTCTCTTCAAGATTCTCTTACTTTAATGGAACTTCCCCTACAGACCAGATTCGGAGGCATCTAGGTCTATTTTTCTGGGACAGAGTGTTTTAAAGTTTCCTACCTTGGAATTAAAAGTTCTATGAAAATGTAAATGAATAAAACCTCCAGTCTAAAGTTTTTATCCAATTCTTTCATTTCATTTAATTAAGCATCTACTATGTTCATGGTACTAAGATGAAAAATAAATGAGTCCCTGCCTTCAAGGAGTTTGCAATCTTCTAAGTGAACACAATGTGTACACAAAGAAGCATAGTGAAAGGCAGAAGGTAAGCTTCTTGAGAGTAGGGATTGTCTCTTTCTTTATATTTGTATTTTTATTGCACAGTGTTTGGTTAGCATTTAGTGAGTAATATTTTAAATACTGTGTTTAATAAATGCTTGTTGATTAATTGAGAAGGCAGTCAACTGTCACTGAAGTAATGCAACTGCCACTGAGGTGGTCATGTGGGAAAAAAAGCAAACAAACAAACACTGTCTCTGGAGTCAGAGGACCTGGGTTCAAATTCCACCTCTGACAATATCCAGGTGTTCTTGAGCAAGTCATTCCATTTCCTCAAGCTTTGATTTCCTTACCTGTAAAAATGAACTTAGTGGCCTCTGAACTTCCTTTCTGTGCTGGACCTATGATGGAGGCAAAGCAGGGATATAAAGTTTCCTAGGTACATTTGAAATGAGCTCAAACTCTTTCAGCTGAAGAGAATTAGGGAAAGGTTCATGGAGAAACGATACCAGAAGGATTTCAAAAGGCAGAGATGAAGAAAAAGTGCAATCCAGGCATAGAACATGATTTGCCTCAATGCATGAAGGCAGGAGCTAGCAGAGCAAGATCATGAAATAACTAGGAGCTCAGTTTGGTTTGATTGTAAAGTATGCAAAAGTCAATAAAGTGATACAAAGCTAAAAACAAAAAGATGTCATACTAAACTGCTGGGTTCAACTGGCAAGATAATTTTTAATATGTGTGTGTGTGTGTGTGTGTGTGTGTGTATCACAATCTCTCTACACTATGTGTGACACTGGCACCAATAGAGAGCCTTTTGGTTATGTGGCTCATTATTCCTTCCTTAAGCTACAGACAGATAGCTTGTCATAGTGTTAATTATCCAGCAAGGGAATTTAATCACTTAGGTGGAGTATCTTAATTTCCCTCTGAATGGAGCTCTAGTTGAGCTACCAACCCAGGCCTTATCTGATACTATTTGCCAGTGACTCCAGAAAGATAGTAATGACCAACTAGAAGGATCCCATGATAAATCTGCATTAACCCTCACTGCAGAGCTAATGTAGCAATAATATTAGTAATAATGATGAAGACGATGATAAAGATAGTGCTTTAAATCTTACAGATGTGTGTATGTGTGTTTGGAGAGAGAGAGAATTTAATTTGATACTCCCCTGAATTTTTGGAGGTAGGTGTTATTATTATCCCCATTTTATTAAAGTAGCTTTGATTAGCCCTTTTCTCCCTGACTTATTCCCAATTTAATCTAGGGAATAAAACGGAATATTAGCAAAAATATTAAAATATAGACTCTGTCGTCTATAGCTAGTTCTGAGCCCCCACTCTGTAGTGAATGTTACTCTTTCAACTCTTCTACTCATCCATAGATTCAGAGCATGTTGTAATCACATAGATACAGAACAAAGCCGAAAGAAAACTAGATCATATACTTCTGTATGGAGATACTTGCTACTAATCACAATTTAGCCTTCCCTCTCCCTCCTGACCATTTTCTTCTCAAATTTGGACAGGATGGAATCCCAATCACATACATCAACAGATGGTGGAAAGGAATGGGTACAAGTGTTATGTAATACTAGTCTCAAACTCATAGACTAAAAAAGGAGAAAGGAGATAATTGTGAGGAACATCTTCCTGTCTCAAGATCATGAACTAAAAGGAAGAGCAGCTCAACAACTCTATACTTCTTCTGTTTATTAGATTATGAACTCTGAATTTCATTGACTTTTCCCTGGTCACCTTGCTTCTAATGGTGCCTACAGACACATGGGAGATATGGAAATTTTGGACTTAAGTTATTTCTGGCTGGCCATGGGCGTGGCATCTTCACTGTTCCATATAGTCTCTGACTATTCTCATTTACTTCATTTACCAGAAGTCTGAATTACAAAAACAGAGGAAGACTAGAGGTGAAAAAAAGATACTACAGTGTACATGCAACTTGAACATGATACCTATGAGCTCCCACTCTCTCTCTGGGATGATTTAATTATTTTCAATCTTTGCTTACACTGGTGGATCTGGGAAAGGATTTGCAGACCTGGAAGAGAGGGGTCTGACCATACAATGTATTTTTCAGGGTAGTAGGAGTAACTGGTATGGGGATACACTCCAACTACTCACCACTATAGATCCTGAACCCCCATTAGTGATCTTCCCATTTAATAACAGCTAAAATTATGGGCTAATTTTGGCCTAACAATTACCACCAAGAAAACACAGGTGCTCCATCATTCACTACCGCACCATCCATACAAGGAACCATTGCTTACAGAAAATAGAGAAGCTTTGAATTCTGTAGATAAGTTCACTTACCTTGGTAGTGTACTTTCCATGGATGTACACATTGATAATAAGGTTGATACATGCATTGCCAGAGCCAGCTCAGTGTTTGGGAGGCTCTGAAGGAAAGTATGGGAGAAAAGAGGTATCAGACTGACTACCAAACTGAAGGTCTACAGAGCTGTTGTGCTGACCTCATTGTTTCATGCCTGTGAAACCTGGACAGTATACCAGCACCATGCCAGGTAACTGAATCACTTCCATTTGAGTTGTCTTAGGAAAATTCTGAAGATCACCTGGTGTTTCAGCAATGCAATATTCACAATGCCTATGGCAATTATAAATATGCTGATGTGGTTATTAATCACAAAATATACCAGGCTCTCTATATGGGGGATAAAGCTAGAACATTTATTAAAATACCAAATGACTGAGTCCCAAAACCAGAAAGTCAAAGCCATCAGAATAGTTATGAAATTGGCACAGGTAGATAAAGTAGGAAGCACCCACATTCTCAAGCCTTTGAAACAGAACAGGCTACCTCAGGCAAAGGTCCTCTTCTCCCCACTCACAGCAACTACTCAGCATCCAGGAAGCGTGCTCCTAGCAGCTCCGTCCCCTGGCAGTCCTCAGCAGGAGTCCTTAGCAGAAATACTGGCTGGCTTAAAAAGGGGTTCATGCCTCCACCTCCACCTCTGCTGCTTCCACTACCACTGCCGCTGTCTGCTGCTGCTGCCGCTGCCACTGCCAGTCACCTCAGGAACTCTAGCTTGGCTTCTGCTTCTCTTGCCCCACCCCTTTCTGCTATGTCAGCAAGTCCAATGGGGCATGGAAGATCTTTAAATCCCATAACCCTTACACCTGGCAGGATAAAGTACCAGACACTGATATCCTTACTTAAACTAAACTGCCAAATATTCAAACCCTGCTTCAGAGAGTGCAACTCTGATGGGCTGGCCATGTTGTTTGAATGCAAAACATACTCTTGCCAAAAAGACTATTTTATGGACAACTCACACAGGGCAAGCACTCATATGGTAATCAGAAGAAGCCATACAAGGACACTCTTAAGGTCTCTCTTAAGAAGTTTGGAATTGATTGTGTGACATGGGAGACACTGGCACAGGACCACTCAGCATAGTGTGCCCACATCAGAGAAGGCACTGTGTTCTATAAGCAAAGCAGAATTGAAACAACTCAAAGGAAATACAAGATGTGCAAATTTATAGAATCCACCCCAAATATTCACACGGACTATTTGTGCCCAATTTGTGGTAGAGCATTCCAAGCTCATATTGGTCTGATCAGCCACAATTGGATACATTGAAACTTGACTCCAGCATAGTGATATCATTTTGGCTTTCTTTGAGAACAAAGGACAACAACCAACCAACCAACCAAAATAACAATTGCTAGCATTTATATTTACCAAATAAGGAGGCAAAAACAAGTATAATCATAATACTCATAGAAGGCAAACCTAAGTCACTCTATTTCCATAGAAGAGGATGGGCACATACTTAACAGAAACTTAGCAGTGAGGCACATAAAGGAGAAATCCACATGCTGAGGCAGCTCGGGACTCTGGACTGTAGATCTTGATTTCCTTGATCTTTTTAAGAAACAGTTTATGCTACATTTGGTCTATTGGTTTGGTTTTTTGTTTGGTTCTTTGGTTGTCTTTTCCAACCTGCTCCCTTCTGGTCCTCAGAGCTCTATACTACTCTCAAGTCACCGAAGCAGTGTTAAACTCTTTAAGCACAGAGATATCCTTGGCAGGGTGCTGAAAAATTGTTATGCTCTTTCAGCTATTGTAAATCATGGTCAACTTATGCAATGCTTTTCTTTTAGTCTGTGATCTTGAGACAAAATGGAAGCCTCTCACAATTTTCTATAGTAAAGAAATTAAAGTGAGACAAGAGGTGCACAAAGAGGTCCTCGTTCTTTTCCACAAAATATATCAGCATAGCTCTAAGGAAAAATAGTTACACAACCTTTATTTCCCTTGCTCTTTTATCCTCTCTGTTTAGCTATCTAGGACAGTAAAGGGCAGGCACCCCTCAGAAGTTTCTGCTCATTCAAATTATAGGTGGCACTAAAAGGCAATTAAGACAAGTGTTTCAAATTGCTTTCTTTCACTAAGCAACTAAAACAGTGTCTTATAGCATCCCCCATTCAACTGCAAAGCCTACCTGTCATCAGTGATCAGATCTTGTCAGTTTCTGTATTCTATCAAGAGCTTCTTCTCTCATCTTCTGTCCCTACCTCCATCTCCAGTAGTACTGATAAATGTCTGACCACTGGACACTGATGGTTCTGGAGGAGAAAGTGAGGCTGGTGACCTTGCACAGCCTTCCTTCACTCAGATCAAAATCAACTGCAAGTCATATCATCATCTCCCTGATGTCATGGTCCACTTCAACAAACACAAATTTCCTATCTTAATATGGTCATCTTAGGTTTCTTATATCTCTTATCAAGGCTTTTTTTTGCAAGTATTGACTTATCTCTAACTCAGACTGAGAAAACCTAAATTCGAAGTTCTATCAGATATGGCACAAACAGGCAATATGCAAATTTCCCCCTTCTATACAAACAACTGTATTTATTTTATAGTTTTATAGATTTCTAGTTTTTTA
Source organism: Petaurus breviceps papuanus (assembly GCF_028583685.1). Classification (NCBI taxonomy): domain Eukaryota; kingdom Metazoa; phylum Chordata; class Mammalia; order Diprotodontia; family Petauridae; genus Petaurus; species Petaurus breviceps. The sequence continues at coordinate 5,020,668 of NW_027187327.1, forward strand.
GCTATGTCCTTTAAATCCTTGAAAATAGTAATATGTAAATTAACTGATGGACTACATTGACTTGTAGCCATTCCCACCAGCACTTTTATCTCTGAGAGACAATGTTCTCATCCTCATTCTCTCAGAGCAGTCTGTCTTTCTCCTCAAGCGTTATCTGATGACCTCTTTCTTCTCAAGCTGATTTTATCAGTGTTCCACACATAAATGTTCTTTTCTTCCTTTCAGAAATAAAAATATCCACATAACAAAGAGGCACTAGGTTACATACCATAGAATACCTTTATCTTATCTTATGACTTCCCCCATGAAATAACCAATACCTGAGAGTAGGTGGTAGAGGTCAGGGAGAAGAGGTAATCATCCTCCCTTGCCAGGGTCCTCAGAAAATTGCTATGCGAATCTCTCTCTATGAATCATCTTCTAAAACCCAAAGGGAAACAATTTGAATAGAGGCACTGGAATGCAAATAGAAAATGGAACCAATTTTTTAGAGATTAGGAATGAGAGAAACTGGGTAAACTCCAAAGAGATTACTCCTGACCCCTATTCAGGAATGAGAATGGTTGAGTAGGAAAGGGTTTTAGGATTATTTGTTATTTTAATAATTTTATTTTTTGTTAATCTGAACTTGACAAAAATCAACAAACTAAAACATTTCTATATACATAGAATAGAAAAAGATGAATGTATATGAAATCACATATTTCAATTCCATGAAGTTTCCCTTTTTAAAAAAAAAAGATATCAGTATGACATACAACTTTCTTTTTTTGTCTGTTTGTTTTTTGACCTACAACTTTCAAAGCTATCCCGCTTATCTATGTTTCTTTCTGAACTTCTTTCTGTTCTCGTCTGAGCATTTTTGAAAGATTTCAATTTTATTTCTTCCTCCCTCCAGTCCCCTGCCCACTCACCTTCATTATCAATAGCTCTCCTCTCTTCTAACTACCCCCTGTATTTAAAAAAAAAATTCTCGGAGCAAATAAGCATAGTCAAGCAAAACAAACTATTATTTTGACTGTGTCCAAAAATATATATCTCATTATGCACTTTGAGACCATCACTCTGTCAGGGGCAGAAAAATATGCTTCACCACCAGTAATGGATGGACATTGCAATTACCAGAGTTTTTCTCTGCAACACTGATGATGTTATTGTTTGAAATGATTTCTTGATTCTGCATACTTCACCCTGTGTCAATTTGCATAAGTCTATTTCATAACTTTTATAACACAAAAAAATTACATTACATTAATATTTTAAAATTTTTAGGTCAATTATTAATTGATATCTCTTAGTTTCTAGTTCATAGCTATAACAAAAGTTGCTGCTATAAATATTTTGGTACATAGGGGTCCTTTCTTTTTTTGATCTCTTTGAGGTACATCTATGTATATTTATAGTATTGCTGGGTCAAACATTATGCGCAATTTAATGACTTAGAAATAGTTCCAATTGGCTTTTAAGAATGACTTGACGAATTTGCAGCTCCTCTGACAGAGCATTATTTCCTCCAATGAATGCCATTAAACAAATGTTTTTTGTCATTTTTCTCAGTCTGATGGATGTGAGAAGAAAACAGAGACTTGTTTTAATTTACAATTTTATTATTATTTTTAGAACATTTTTCATGTGGTTATTGAAAGTTTTAATTTCTTACCTTAAGAACTGCCGATTCATATCTTTTGACCATTTATCTGTTGGGGAATTGTTCTTATTCTTAAATATTGAATCTATTCCCTAGATTTACTAGATATTAGACAGGTACATATTTTATCTATAGATAGATAAATAGATACAGATACAAATATTTCATCAATGAAACTTCCTGCAGAGATTTTCTTCTTAGTTAACTGTTTCCCTTTTTCTAATTTTAACTGCACTGGTTTTGTTTGTGTAAATACTTTTCAATTTTATGTAATCAAAATAGTCCATTTTATCTTCTGGAATTCTCTCCATTTCTTTTTGATCAACAATGCTTCTGTTACCCATAGATGCAAAAAATATCTTCTTCCTTGTTACTTCAATTTGTTTATGAAATGATCTTTTATGCCTTGGTCTTGTATTGTTTTGGAGATTATTGTGGTATATCATGTGAGATGTTAGTGTAAACCTAATTTCTGTTGCACTACTTTCCAATTTTCCCAAAAGTTTTTGTTGGATGAGTTCTTAACCCAGTAACTTTGGTCTTTGATTTTTTTTTTTTAACATATGCTCTTGTTTGTGTACTTCTATATGTTATATGCCTAATCTGTTCCATTAATTAAATTTTCTATTTTTTAATCAGCAAAAAATAGCTTTGATGATTACTGCTTTTTAGTATATAGTTTGAGATCTGGTGCTATTTGTTTCCTTCCTTTCCAGTTTTTTTTTTAAAATATATATTTCCCTTGAGATTCTTGATTTTTTGTTCCTCTAAATCAAAGCTCTCAAAGTATGATATGGAGAACCCTCAAATCCCTAAGAGTCATTCAAAGGGTCTTCCAGGTAAAAACTATTTTCATAATATTATTAAGGTGCTTTCATTTCTAATATATTAAATATGGGTAGATATAATCCACATAAACAAAAGCCCTTTGGGAGAGCCTCAATAATTTTTAAGAGTATAAAAAGGTCCTGAGATGAAGACATTTGAGAACCACTGCTCTAGATGAATTTTATTTTTTTTTTATTTCTCTATAAGCTGATCTTTTGGGAGTTTGCTTTTTATGTCACTGAAGAAGTAATAATAGCTAACATTTGTATAGTGTTTGAAGGCTTGCAAGACATTTTATATACGTTATCTTATTTGATCCTTGGATAGATAGGTGGCATTGTAGATAAACCACTGGGCTTAGAATCAGGAAGACTCATCTTCATGAGTTTAAATCCAGCCTCAAACACTTACTAGCTCTGTGACCTTGGGTAAGTCACTATTTCAACAATGTAATACCCACAGTGGCTGCTATGAATATGCAGTCTCATTCCCAGGTGTGAATTACAAGATATAACAGATTCTTTTCTTTGAAGATGAAACCAAGACATTTATTCAAGCACCAGTAAGGCAAGCCATCATAGTAACAAAGAAGTTGATATACACTGCCAATACAGAGAGCACCAACACTCCAAGCATTCTTTTTAAGACAAAGTCCATGCACATCACCAATGCAGGAAACACCAACTACCCAAACCTTCTCTCCATTAGACCTCTCCATAAAACAAGTTCTCTTAGGCAAACTCACTCCCTCTCTCACTCATGTTAGCTGCTTTGCTCTTCTCTGCCTGCTCTCTTTCTCTTCCAGCTCTGTATCTCTCTCAGCTTTGCCTCACCCACACTTTCTGCTCCACCCTTCCTGTTCCACCCTTTTGGCAAGCTCCTCCCACCATGGGCTCCACGTGATCACATAGACCTATGAAGGGGTGGGGAAGATCTTCAATTCCCTTAACATTACATTTGACCTTTCATGTACATTACATAGGCTGATGGGACTTTAGGGGCAATAGGTATGAACATATCTTCTTCACAATAATATAACTGAGATAACACAAAATAAGCACATAAAATATCTTAAGGAGGAGGCTTGAACACAAGTACACCATCATTCCCCCCTCCAGTGAATGGGAACCAAAATCTCTTGGGGTGAGGGGTGAATGTCTCTTCTTCTATAACTACTTCCTGCTGAGATTGGATGTAGAGCTGTCCCTGTCTCAAGGTCCCATTCAAGGGGTCAGTTCTTTAACCTGCATCTAGAACTTGGTCAATGCCAGGTCCGGGGGTGATGCATCACAGTCTTGGACAGGGGGTGACATCTAGCTCAAGCAGTCAATCATCTACAAGTGGAGGGCACTGAGCCTGTAGGAGAAAAATCTAGCAAACAGGTTAAACAAACAAACAAAAACCAAAAAGATAAAGGAGACAATAACCAGAAACAGGATAAATATAGCATTAGTTGTACTTCTGGAGCCCATGAATCCACTATCATTTTACGATATTTATGGTAAAATATGTGAGTTAAGGGCACAATTTGGTAATCATCTTCTCCTGAATAAGCAACAGTTATGGTGGTTGATCCATTTTTCCAATATATGGTTAAACTGATATGAGGTCTGTAATCCCATTTGTGTATTTCTTTAACCTGAGCTGGGGCCTGGCCTATTTCCTATTCTCCTTGAAGATGTGACAAACTTGGAAACAAAGGTTCAGGAAGATCTGTAGGGCCAGTTCTTACTTCCCTATTCCATCTAATATTAAGCCCCTTTTCTTGGTACATTTTATACAGTTCATTAGTTGGAATACCATCTATTCTTCCAAAATCTATCCCATAAAGCAACAAACAATTCTTTCCTTGTTAATCTATTCTGATTTTGAATCCACTGGCTATTTGCTCTTCTCTGTTGAGGAAATTCACCTTTTCCCCATTCCCCTGAGTCACCTAACAGTAAAATCTTATCCAGCACCTCTGAAAGAGGGTGCCCTATTTCCCCAATTAGTAAAGTCAGAATTAGATGCTTATAAACAGGGGGAGCAGTCTTCACTATTATATTTCTATGAGAAATTGTTAAGGGACTACTACAACAAGCCTCTGCATCTCCAGTCATTATTGCAGTTTTCATTACCTCTTCCTTTAACTTTCTCATACAGTCTCTAAGCTAATACCAGGGTCTTTCTCCACTAGGCCACATAGAATCAGTGGGATACTGATTACTGCATCTCTCTGCAACTGAAGCTAACAGATCAGTTCCATTGTTAACTTATTTGAATGTTCTAACAATAAATAATAAATCTTGTTGTACGAAAGGATTCTAATATCTATAAATTTCAAACAATCTCTGTTATCTATCCCTACTCATCTAACCCCTTCATCACTGATTCTCACCATCTAAGATACTAATGATTCTCCCATTTTTTGGGGTGAATCAGCTTAAAATATCTGTGACCTCTTGTTGAATAAAATCCTCAATTTGCTTCCCTAAGCACTGTGTGCTCCTCCCCCCACCCCAGTTTCTCCTCTTTCCTTCTTAGTACTGTATACACACCCACAGTCTTAGAAGCCTCCTCATCTAAATACATTTCACTTTCCTCCCACATGTCTTCCTCCAGGTGTCTGGGCCCCAATCAGACCCAGCCTGTGCAAGGGCTGCATGAACCTTCCCCTTGTTAATTCTCTTCTTTTTCTGAGCTAGACTCGAAGCAGCTTCTCTTCTGCCACCTGAAACTCTCCAGCTTGCTTTTCTAAAGGATGGCTTGAACACTGTACCATAGAAAGCTTCTTATGCAAATCAGCTAAGTCCTTTTCCATCAGAACCTTTTCCTTCAGCAATTTGTATCTGCTTTTACATGTAATAAGATAACTTGTTAATAAGGCCCATCCTCTTCTACACACCCCTGCCATTTCTTTCCCATTTCTATTGGTATTCCTTGCAAATATCTTTCTAAATCTCTGAGTTCTCCCTTCTGTAGCTTTGGTTCCCAGTTTTTACAAAGTGCTGTACTTTGTGAAAATTCCATTCTCTCACCAGGGAGGATTAAGGTAAATCCTCCCATCCTGGGATACCCATTTCCTTCCCTAGAGTCTTCCCGTCTCCAAGTAGAGGTTTTATATTTTGTGATATTTCTCATGATGCCAAATATTTTGCCAATGCGATACCCATAGTGGCTGCTAAGAAAATATAGGCATATTCCTAGGTTTGAATCACAAGATATAACAGACTATCTTCCTTGAAGATGAAACCAAGACATTTTATTCAATACCAGTAAACCAAATCCATTATAGTAACAAAGAAGTCTATACACATTGCCAGTGCAGGGAGCACCAATACCCCAAGCATTCTTTTTAAGACAAAGTCCATACATATCACCAATGCAGGAAACACCAACATCCCAAACTTTCTCTCCATTAGGCCTCCCCACAAAACAAATTCCCTTAGACAAAATCACTCCCTCTCTTACTCATGCTAGCTGCTCTGCTTTGCCCACTCTCTCCCAACTCTGTCTCACTCTCTCTCAACTCTGCCTCACCCACACTTCTTGCTCCACCCTTCCTTTTCCACTCTTTTGGCAAGCTCCTCCCACTATGGGTTCCACATGATTGCATAGAACTATTAAGGGGTAGGAAAAATCTTCAAATTTCCTTAACATTACAGTCACTTACCCCTGTTTACCTCAATTTCTTTATCTGTAAAATGGATTGGAAGAAGGAAATGGTAAACCAGTCCAGTATCCTTGCCAAATAAACCCCCAAATGAGGTCATGAAGAGTGGGAAACAACTGAAATGATTGAATTTTTTTGATCCTAAGAACACTGAGAAACCGGTGCTATTTCTAATGACATTTTATAGTGAGGAAAATTAGACTGAGAAATATTAAGTTATTTACCCAGTATATATACCCAGCATAGCCAGTAAGTGTGTGAGATAGGATTCAAACTCAGGTCTTCTTGACTTCAAGTCCATCACTCAGTGCACTGGGCCACTTACTCCCCAAAGTAAACTAATTTAAGCAGTATTTTTATTATATTGGTACATAGAAATGGTGAGTAATTAATATCAGTATAATTTTTAGGTCTGATTTTATTTCTGTAATAAGTGTTCTGTAGTTACATCCATATGGTTCCTGTGAGTTCATCTAGAAACAGGTGAATTCATTTAGGACTATTTATCACACCAGGTGACTCACATGGATTGAGAGAAGGCCCACAGAATGACACATCCATTGCTTCTGTTCTCTAATACCTGTCTCTATGGTAGCCAATCCTCACAGAAGATCCTACAGCATTCCCAAGACCTAAACCAGACCTCTGAACAATAAGTGATGTTCCTTTTAGGTTTTTAAATAGTGACCCTTGTAAAATTATTAGCATTGACACATGTCTATAATCCCAGCTACTGGGAAAGCTGGGGATGGTTGATCACTTGAGTTCAGGAGTTCAAGCTCAGTTCAGTTGCAAAAGGGTTAAATACAAGTAGGTATCTACTATAGTGTAGGTATCTACACCAAGTTCAATATCAATATGGTGAGCCCCTGGGAGCAGGGAAGGAAGGAAGGAAGGAAAGAAGGAAGGAAGGAAGGAAGGAAGGAAGGAAGGAAGGAAGGAAGGAAGGAAGGAAGGAAGGAAGGAAGGAAGGAAGAAATGAAGGAAGGAAGGAAGGAGGAAGAAAAAGGAAAAGAAAGATAAAGAAAAGGAAGGTGAAAGGGAGGGAAAGACTTATTAGTTACGTGATCTTGGACAAGTCATCTAACCTCATTTCCTCATCTATAGAAAGATTTGGACTTGATAGCTTTAGAGGTCCCTTCCATGTTTAAATCTATAGTCTTATGGTTTAAATAATGGACAGATGCCAGGTTCAAATAAATAGCCATCATATCAAAGGGAGAAAGAAATTTTATGGGAGGAAATGGGTCAATTTAGGAGACCCACAAATCTCATTATGACCTCACACACACTGCTTGATATTAACAGGTTCTGATGGTGGTGTGCACTTCCAAGTTCTAGGTTATTGTTCCTCAGTGTGACAAGATTTAAACTGTGTGTCTTACCTCTAAACCAATGGAAAAACTTCAAGATTCTTTCAAATAGCTGTGTGCTAAAAATAAAGATAAGTCTAAGTCCATCAGGGAGAACCAGAGCAGTGAAGCTAACCATCATTCCAGATGAATATGTCTGAGGAAATTCCAAGAGAAAAAGTGTATTAAATTCCCCAGAAACACTGGAATGATCCAAGCCTGGGAGATGGTAAAATTAGAAACAGGATTTAGGCCTGAATCAGCCATTTTCTTGCTCTACTAAGAAGCCTGGTGGGAAGTGAAAAAAAACAAAAGCTCAGACAATGTAAATAAACTCAGTGAAAATGATTGAATTTTTAAAAAATCTGCCTGAAAAGGAATTCTTTTGTGCTGTTTCAGGAAGATTTCATAGTGTAAGGATTTGTCCTTAGGACAAAGAAGACAGAAGGAAAGGTCATTTGCAATGCATGAAAAGGTGAAAACAAAATTTAAGTTCAATTTTCATTCTCATACTTCATAGATGATTTTTAATATCTGTAGCAACTCTTATAAATGATTTTTTGGATTGAAATATTTATAAAATAACCAGTACTCACCTGCACTTTTTTTTAGTATTATTGATGCCTTTTGTTTTGCACCAATTTTTCCCAAATATACTCCTTTACTCTCCTCAATTAACCTTCTATTATAACAAATATTTATATGTGTGTGTGTATATATATATGTATATATATATATGTGTGTGTGTATATATATATATGTGTGTGTGTGTGTGTGTATATATATATATATTCATCCAAGTCATTTCTGGGATCATCTATAACAGTCCACTTTCATGGTCTTCTGCTCTTCTATTGAAAGTAGGGAAATTCTTTTTCTTCTTAAGGACAAGTCTGGTCATTAAAACATCCTCTTACTGTTCTTTTCATTTTCACCACCATTGTGTATATTGTTTTTCTGACTCCTTCAGAAACACTTTAAAAAAATTCAACAAAATGTTGAAGATTTTAAATATGGAGAAAATGATTATGTCAAGATAACAGACATAACTTACAGGAAAAAAATTGAATCCTATAGGATCGGATGGATGAGAATCATGAACCAAAGATAAGCGGACTTCAGGTGCCAGGAAATAGCGGGAAGTCTATTTAGAATACTTTGAGGTGTGATACTTATAAGTTTATTTTTTATGTAAAAAGATAAACTACATGTGATTATTTATTAAGTAACACAAGCAACTAAAATACTAGAAGGTAGAGAATGGCCAGTATTATTCATATAGCATTGTAAATGAGCGTGGCACTGCATGAAACACAGTCCCAGCTGATTCTCTGCCTCCAGGAGTTTAAAATAGACCTCAAGTATTTATGACACAAAGTGTGGCAATAAAATGTTTGTGTACCCTGGCATGATTGGTGATAATGCTTAAAATATCACTAATACAGAAATGGGCAGTTACAAAGGGTGAACTATTCTCACTCTGAAATGTTAGAAATTACTAAGTTCATCTAGCTACAATCATTCTGAAATAGAGTTGCTTAATTGATGGTAACTGGGGAAGAGGGAGGTTAAAGAAAGGGGCAGTGACCTCTGATTTTATGTGTGATTTCCTGCTATTGAATTTCCCTCCTGCAATGAAAACCAGCATCTTGTCAGTAACTTAGAGTCTCAGAGAGTTGCCTTGGGTCACTAAGAGTTTAAATGAGGTGGCCAAGGTCATACAACTAGTATTTGTCTGAGGTAAAACTTGAATCCTAGTTTTCTTGCCTCCAGGGACGGGTATGTGTATGACCTTGGGAAAATTTTTTTTAAATTCTCTGGGCCTCAGTTTAATCATTGGTTAATATGAAGGGTTTAGGTCAGATGACTTCAGTTTCCTTCTGTATAAAATGAATTGGTTGGAATAGATGGCCTCTGAGGTGCATTTCAAGTCTAATTAAATGATCATCCTGTAATCTAAGGTCACTTTGAGCTCCAAATCTATAATCCTCTATCCACTAACCACACTACAATTAACAAAATATTTTTAGGAAAGGTCTCTTAAAGTATCCCAAAGAGATTGACAATTGTCCATAAATACCCTTAAAATTTTCTAATGATAGCTTTCTATGTATATGAAGAGAATAAGGTTAAACTACCAAAACACTATCGAAACCCTAATTTAGGGTACTCTATGCTGCCCATTCACATGATAGGCCATGTATTTTGGTTGCATTGCAACAATCAAGAAAGTTGCTATGTAGGGGAAAATGAAGTAATCTTTCTGAACCCATTGTTTGACTACAAAAATACAATGGAGACTGGTCATATAATACAGAGTTTTATTAATTCATTTGTTGAATGCTCAAAGGTAGTAAGCATCTGTGTTAGATGGGATTCAAGAGACATCCCAAACCTTTTCCAAACTACATTCTCTGTACTCATGGGGTATATAATCTTATTAACATATATTGCATTCGGCTAGAATAGACATAGCCTTTGTTAGAAAAACTCTAAAAGACTGGGATTTTTCCATATATCATTTTCAGAGCTATTCCCTAGTATGAACAAAATTTGTTATCTAGCTATTCACCCTCCTACTTTTCTTTCTAGAAAATATATTTTTTTCTTAAGAAAAAGAACATGCTTTTAACACTTCAAAAACTAGAAATAGAACTATCTAAATAATGTTTTAAATTTTTTAGAAGCCATACTTTTCTCATATGTTACTTCTTATTACCACCCTATGAAAAATTCCATGTACTACTACTTACCAGGAAGCAGACATCCAAAAATGTGTCACTTATTCTGGACTTTATTCTAGCCCACTGATTAATTTTCTTCCTACTAAGGGGAAATATTTGTCTGTTCTTTGCCTTCCTTTCATCCATTGCCTTAAAAAGAATTTCCACACAGTAAAAGAAAGCATTCAGAAAACTCCAGAAGTAATGGTAAGAGCCTGTAGTTTCCTGTCACTCTCTAAGAAGGAAATTCCAAGCTAGTTATCAGAGAAAACTTGGATCCAGTAGTATTCCATATGTTTTACTGGCTATTATAAGTGATTGTTTTTTATGGGACTTTTGCCTCATCAAATAATTATATCTTAAACATATCCTAGGATATAAGTTCTGTAGTCAAAAGTCTTCTTTAGCTTCCCACTGCCTACTAAAGAACATATAACTCCTACTCCCGTTATTCAAGAGCCTCCTCAGTCCAATTCTAACCTACCTTTCCAATCTTACCTCATAATTCTCTCCTTCACATACTCCAGGTTCCAGTCAAATTCTCCAGCACCCACTCCTATTGTCTTATATGCTCTCGTTTTCATTGTGGCTGAGAACTTCCCCAAATTAGCCCTTTTTACCATCTCACTTGGAGGAGGAAAGTCCTTTTCTTCTTTCAAGACATAGCTCAGTTGCTATCCTCCATTGTGAAGCCTTCCTTGACTCTTCCATCTTAAAAATGTTTTCATCTTAAGATTTCCTATTAACTTTATTTTTATGAAGCAAATATGATATTGATACCTAAACCAGAAAGAATGAAAATAGAGAAAGAAAATTATAGATCAATTTCATTAATGAAGATGCAAAAATTGTTTAATAAATGCTAGCTTAGAGATTACAACAATATGTTACAAAAATTATACATTGTGATTGAGTGTGATTTATACCAGGAATGCAGGGATGGTTTAACATAAGGAAATCTGTTAACATAATCAATTTTATCAATAATAAAAAGTTATTAAAAATGATTTTATCAATAAATGCAGAAAAGGTTTTTGAAAAGTAGAACATTTGTGTCTTGGAAGTACAGGTATAAACTGATTTTTCCATAAATTGATAAAAAGCATTTATCTAAAACCATCAGCAAACATTATTGTAATGGAGATAAATGAAGACTTCTTGGTAAGATCAAGTGTGAAACAAGACTGCCCACTGTTATCAATATTATTCAGTATTGTATTGGAAATCCTAACAATAGCAATAAGAGAAGAAAAATAAATAGAAGGAATCAGAAGAGGGAATGAGGTAATAAAACTATCTCTTTTGCAGACAACATGATGATATACTTGGAAAATCCCAAAGACTCAGCTAAAAAGCTAGTTGAAACAATAATTTTAGTAAAGTATCAAGTTATAAAGTAAATCCACATAAATCATCATCATTCCTATATGTCACAAACAAAACCCTGCAAGAAGAGATACTAAAAGATACATACCCCATTTAAAATAATGTGAAACAGTATAAAATACTGGGGAGTACACCTGCCAAAACAAACCCAGGAATTATATGAACAAAGTTGTAAAAAAACACCTTTTTATACAAATGAAATCAGATTTAAAGAATTGATGAAATATGGGTAGTTAGGGCCAACATAACAAAATTAAAATTTTTGCCTAATTTAAATATTCAATGCCATCCCAGTTAAAGTACCAAAAATTATTTTACTGAATTAGAAAAAATAATAACAAAATTCATTTGGAAGAACAAAAAAGGAAGAATATCAAAGGAACTAATAAAAAAAAGCAAATGAAGGAAGTTTAGCAGTACCAGATCTTAAACTATATTTTAAAGCAATAATTATCAAAACTATCTGATACTGGCTAAGAAATAGAAAAGTAGACCAATGGGACAAAATAGAAATACAATTTACAGCAGCAAATAAATATAATAATCTTGTATCTGGCAAACAACAAGATTTTGGAATAAGAATTCATTATTTGGTAAAAATTGTTGAGAAAACTAGAGAGCAGTATGGTAGAAAATTGGCATAGACCAGTATCTTACACCATTTACCCAGGTAAGGTCAAAATAGATACATGACCTAGATCTAAAGAGAGATGTTACAAGAAAATTAGAAGAACATGGAACATATTGCTTACCAAAATTATGTATATGCCAATGATTTATGAATAAACAAGAGACAGAGAGCAAAGTTAGGTGTAAAGTGGATAATTTTATTACATTAAATTAAAAAGGTTTTGTACAAATAAAACAAATATTGCCAAGATCAGAAGGAAAGCAGAAAATTGAGCAGGGGGGATTTTATAGACAGCTTCTCAGATAAAGGTCTCCTATCTAAAATATAGAAAGAACTTTGTCAAATCAAAAGAATATGAGTCATTCTGCAAAGGATATAAACAGGCAGTTTTCAAATAAAAAAATCAAAACAATTTATAGTCATATGAAAAAATTATTATTGATTAGAGAAAATTAGAGAAATGCAAATTAAAACAATATTGAGATATCATTTTATACCTAGTAGATTAGCTAAAATGATTGAAGGAGGAAGGGAAAAATGTTGGAGGGGATATTGAAAAATTGGGACACATCATTGGTGGAATTGTGAACTTATCCAACCATTTTGGAGAGCAACCTGGAATTATGCCCAAAGAATTATTAAACTACCTATACCCTTTAACCCAGCAATACCACCAGTATGTCTATTTCCAAAGATGATTAGGAGAAAAGGAAAGAGCCTATATGTTCTAAAATGTTTGTAGCAGCTCTCTTTGTAGTGACAAAGAACTGAAAATTACCCTTAACTGAGGAATAGCTCAAGAAGTTGTGGTATATGATTGTGGTGGTGTTAGAAAAACATGAAAAGTTTTGCATGAAACAATGAAGAGTGAAATGAATAGAACCAAGAGAACATGGTATATAGTAATAGCAATATTGTTTTAAGAATGATATTGAGCAAATAAGTCATTTTGACTATTATAAATATCCAAATTAGCTATATAGGAAATATAAAGAAAGATACTGCATCTAGAGAAAGACCTGATAAATAGAAGTATGTATAGAATAATTTTACACATATATATGTATATGTGTGTATCTATATATGTATACACACACATATATATATACACACACACACCTATTTGTGTCTAAAGGTCTCTCTCAGGCAAGGGCAGGGAAGAAAAAAGGAAAAAAAAGAAACTTGCATAATAAAATTATAAATTTAAAAGCAAGCTTTGCATAATAGATTTGCAGTTTCATGTGTAATCATCTTTTTTATATTATACTATGTTATGGAAACATTTTTTATTCCATAAATTAAAAATAAAATGAATAAAAGTGAAAAAAATTCCTATAGCATTTTCCCTGGCTATCTTCTTTGCATTTATCACATCTTTCCTTATATGTTATATTCATTCCTATGTTTTGATTCTTTTATATGAAATCTTGAGTCTATTATGTGCAGTTTGGATTTTTTTAAGAGCATAGAAATTTAACCCAATAATACTCACATAGGCCTGCTTATCTGTATCTCTTCAACTTTCTTCTACTCTCTTCTGTGTATTTTTCAATATTTCATTGATATTCTTTCCCCCCTTTTCCTCTTTTTTTGACATCATTATCAAACTTTCCTTTTTCTAATTCTCACTCTCTCTTATAAAAATTGAAAGCCCTCCTTTGTAGCAAATAAAAATAGTCAATATTAATAGCTAGCATTTATATAGTGCTGTAAGGTTTTAAAAGCACTATTCATATATTATCTAATTTGATTCTTGCAACAACTTTATGAGGTTATACCCATTTTTTAAATGAGGAAACTGGGGAAGGACGGGGTTAAATGACTTGCCCAAAGTCACATGTGAACTGCATCACGTACTTTTTTAGCATTGATTTTTTTTTTACAGTAAACAAGGAAAAACAAACGAAAACCTTGTAGCATCTTGCATCATTTCTTCATGTTTTAAGTATCAAACTGTGAGAGAAAATAGCTGTTCACTGCTATTAAAGTAACAGTAGTTACTCTACTGTGATTGCTTGATTAAATGTTTCTGCCAGTGTTTATTTCCAGGTATTGGGTGTATTCAGCATTTCTGTTGAGTAGAAGAAATGAAAAGCCATCCTAAATCTGATATACATAGCTCATTAAGTACTTTTCTACACATTCTTCTGGGGAGAATCTGGACATGAACTAAAACTAAGTTGTAATGATTTTACCCAGGGCTCTAAAGCGGAATGTAGGGAACCAGAGACAAGGAGACCAAAGAGTCTGAACCTTCACTTTGGAGACAAAGCTTACCCCAAACTGAAACCAATATGAATGAGTTATGTTCAGAGTTACATATTGCCACCTGGAGAGCTGAAGGAAGGAATGAGTGAGGCGGCAGGCTCATTCCTTTTTTCTAAAGTTCCATGCATGGGGTACTAGTCCCTTCTTATTGGCCAATATTCTCAGATGCAAACTCCTCCAAATCCCTTTCAGTCATAAGGGGGTGCATGACCAATGCACTACCCAGTGTTTTTAATCATCTCAAAATAACAAGTCATATGTATTTTCAGTGTTTTCAGTAGTTGCCTAAGGAACTCAGGTGTACACTCTATGAGATGGCCCCCAAAGGCCCATTATCACAATGTTCAATAAGGTTTAATCCCTAGATGTTTATTTATCTATGTATATATGATGCATGTATATAAATATACATGGTACATGTATGTGTGTGCATAAAATGCGATCTATGGATATATAGTGCCATGTGCACACATGTTATATACACATATGTGTATATGTATATAATGTGTGTGCATATGTAATTTAATTTAATGTTAGTAATAAAATTGCTATCTGCATCCCCTGCTCACTTAAAAATGTTTAACTGATGCTTTTTTTCCTGCATATCTTTCAGCACTTTATTATGTATTATCTAATCTGACCTCCACACAATCCTATGAGGCAGGCTGGGCAAAAATCCTTAACCCCATTTTTACAGATGAAAAAACTGAAGCTCAGAGGGATAAGTGAGCATCTTCATTACCACTTTTTCTTGACTGTGGTCACTGTCATTGTAGAAGTGGGCACGTGCACAGAGAGCACACTCATGCATATGTGTCAACCTTTGGCTCATGAATTTTTGAACTTGGGAAAAGTTGAAAACTGGACAGGAACCAGGTCAGTAAAAAGCTGGGAAAGGCTTTTTTTTTTTTAAAGCCAATTGGCTGAAAAGATGCAAAGGAGTTAGTAATGACATTAAGAGGCTTCATTACTATTTTAGAACAGTCTGATATAGGCTTCAGCAAAAGAGGCCAAGCAGAAATTAGTGTTGTTCAGTTGTTTTCAGTCATGTCTGACTCTTCGTGACCCCTTTTGGGGCTCTCTTGGCAAAGACACTGGAGTTGTTTGTCATTTCCTTCTCCAACTCATTTTATAAATGAGGAAACTTAGACAAACAAGGTTAAATAACTTACCCTGGGTCATATAGTTTGTAAGTGTCTGAGGCCAGATTTGAATTCAGAGAGATGAATCTTTAAAGTATAGCATGAAAATTTTCTCACCTTTCCCAGGGTTGTTACTCTTGGTCAGTAGGTAGCAGTTGAATGAGATATCTTTTTGTTCAGGCTTATATTGGTAAATGATAGAAGTCCACATCATGTCATACATACTTCAAAAAGTTCTTGGCTTTTGTGAATAAGGAAAAAGAAATATTTTTAGGAATTTACCAAACATTCCACAAAGTTCCTGCTGAGATTATTTATTATTGTTGCTATATTTTATATACATTAATATAGGAAATGTAGCTAAAATATTAAGGACACAAGGTTAAGAAATAGCATGTGGTTTCTAGGCTACTTAGGGGCGGCCATGTAGCACAGCTAGTAAGAGCACCGGCTCCAGTGTCGGGATGACCTGGGGATCGAATCTGGGCTCAGACACTTAGCACCCACCCAGAAACACCTGGCCATGTAACCTTGAGCAAGTTACTTAACCCCAATTGCTTAGGGGCAACCAGGTGGCTCAGCAAGTAAAGAGCACTGGCTCGGCTCCAGTGTCAGGATGACCTGGGGATCAAATCCGGGCTCAAATACAGAAATAACTGGCTGTGTAACCTTGAGCAAGTTACTTAACCCCAATTGCTTAAAAGGAAAAAAAGAATAGGCTACTTAAATTAATCAGAGATATACATTTGGAGATGAGTGGGAAGAAGCAGAATGAGAGAAAGAAAGGGGAAAAAGTATCTACTCTCTTCCTTTTGTATCTCTTCCTCCTATCCTGGTTGAAAGTGGATTTCATGTAGATGGCACTGCTATGTGGAAAATTTCTTAAAATCACTGAGGCAGCTAGGTGGCACAGTGGGCAGAGAACTGGGTGTGGAGTCAGGAAGAGTTGAGTTCAAATCTGTGTGATATTGCACAGTCACTTAACTTTCATCTCAGTTTCCCTGTGGATGATAATAACAATTACATCACAAAGTTGCTGTATAGGAGGCTGATACTTATTGTGTTCTTTTGCCACTATCGCTGAAATAAATAGAAATATCTTCATGCTACACATACATAATCATTCATTCAACATTTGTTGAAGACTCCCTGTGTATTCAGGTGACAAGCATTCATCCATTTATTCTAATTCATTCATTAAAACAAAACACTGATATAATAAAAGTGTCTGTTCCCGGAAATTTTTACACACACACACACATGTATATGTGTATATTCCCATGAATGTATACACGTGCATATATGTGTATACAGTGTGTGTATACATATAGTAGGTGTTGTTTAGGTATATGTGCATACATATACACGCATATGTATGCACACACATATACATACCTAAATACCTATACATAGATATACAAGTAACTCCTAAGAATTGATTACAAAGCAGCACCTAAACATGTTCCAATGGTGGGTCCATAACTTTAAGTGACCCCAGATTTAGATCTGTAAGGGAACTTAGAGGTTATCTAGTCTAACCTCCTCCTTTTACATGTGGTAAGACTCTGGACTCCCTCAGAGTAACATCTGCTACACCTCCTTCTTAGAATTTTAGGGGTGCTCCTGAAAGGTTAAGGGTGTCTTTTTCAAAATGCTATTGGTTTGTGTCCCCATTCTAATATGTTCTCTCCAATGCTCTCTGCTAATGAATAATGCCACAGGTTCATGCAACTAATAATGGTCAATAAGCAATGGTCAATCATATAATCATTAATTAAGAACCACTATTTACCCCCAGCAATTTGGGGTGTATTCTGCACTATACCACCTCAGTCCCTAGGAAGAGTGAGCTGAAACCTAAAGTAATTACTATATGTAATATATATTGCACATATATAATATATATAACAATATATATTACTATATATTGTTCTACCAAGTTCACTTTCAAATTCAGGACAGCCAGTGAATCAGTTGCTGTAGTTCTCTCTCAGTTGCCTTAGATCTATGCTGAGTCAAACAGATTGTTCAAGACTTCATTCATCACTCTCTAGGGTAACCACAAAATATGACATAAACTCCAGCTCCCAGACTTCTGGCATTGGCTATTCCAATCTTATAAAGCTCACAAGATCACAGCTTTCTCCAGTGTTTCTCACTTAAAAGCAGGAAGAATAGACACACCAAAGAAAGAAGCAATGGCAGGGCCATGCACTCACAGGCCGAATAGTGGCAGCCCTGGTTGGGAAATAAAGGCCTGAGGCCTCTCTCCAACCAAGGGTTTAGTGCAGTTTTTGCCTCCTCACTTGAACATTGTCACATAGGAAAGAGACACCCTTAGGCTGTTTGAGTGCCTTTTGAATACCGCCTACTTTTGATTGGACAGTCAATAAAAAATCCATTTCTCCACCATGTTGTTAGCCAAATAAAACAAACCTGTCCCTCTAAATAAGGGAGAAGACCTCTTCCAGATGGACCAGCAGCAGTCTAAGTACCCTGCCCCTGCTTTGAAGATAGTTTCCCATTGGCTAGGGCCTTATTTTTTTTGCCTTTTTGGAGGGGGGAAGAGAAGGCAATTTGGGTTAAATGACTTGCTCAAGGTCACACAGCTAGTAAGTGTTAAGTATCTGAGGCTAGATTTGAACTCAGGTCCTCCTGACTGCAAGATCAGTGCTCTATTCACTGTGCCACCTAGCTGCCGCTGGCTAGAATCTTATTACATAAAAACAGAGAAACTGAGATACAGAGATGCAAACTGACTTTGCCCAAGGAGACACAGATAATAAAGACTAGAGAAGGGATGTGAACACCATGCTCTGACCCCAAATCCAGGACCCTTTCCACCGCCCCCAACAACAACAAAAACAAAAACATGAGAGTAAGCAAGAGAAGGTGGGAGAGGATTGGGATCACTCACGTGATCTTTTGCTGCCAATTAGAAAATCATGTAGGATTCAGTGGAACTAACTTTATGGTTAAGGAGGCTCAAGAGAATTTTACCTCACAGGGCCTGTCAAAGTATAGCAAAAAAAGGTCCTTTCCTATTCCTATCCTTCCCCACAACAGCTCATCTGACTAAACCTGGCTGGTTCTACAATTCATGAGTCATAGGGCCAAATGAGAGCTTAGAAGGCAAAGCAAAAGTTAGAAAAATCCACAGACTTGAGAGCCACTTTTGCAAGTAAATAGGCAGAGCTTGGGTGACACAGAGCTAACTAACAAGGACTAAGGATGTTTGTGAACTACCAACAGGCAAAGTACTGAACTCTATGCATCTCAGTCAGTGAAAACAGCTAGTCCCTAATCTTGACTATCAAAAAATCACATACAGAAGGATCCAGACACAATCAGCACAGTTGGCTGAAATAACCAGAGAGCCTGGTTATACTGGGTTCTTGTGACATCAAAATTGGACACTATAGGCAGAATGAGCTGCAAATGTCAAAGAATCCACTAAACCCATTATTCTTATCCTCACCCTTACATACAAAGTTCAATGTGGATACATGCAAAAATGGTACCATATGTGACTACCTGTATTATCTATCATGATACTATAATTTTTTGCTATATTTTAAATAGTGCCTTACATATACTCATATTCCTACTTACAACTCCACTGTGAGATACATGCTATATACATTATTTCCATTTCTCAAGCTAGGAAACTGAGATGCAAAGGAGGTGACATGACTTGTTCAAGGTCATACAGAGAATATTTGTTCCTCTTCCAGTCCTTCCCATTTCCCCTTTTTGCATTGTCTTTCCCACATTATAATGTAAGTGCCTTGAGGTTAGGGACTGTCTTTTTTGCTTGTATTTGTATCTTCAGCTATTAGCTCAATATCTGACATAAAGTATTTATTTAATGAAGCATCCATCTATCTATTATTTATCATCTATCTATTCTTTCTCTCTACATATATATAATCTGTATTGTTTATCTATTCTATATATCTATATCTGTCATCTACCATCTATTCTCTTTCTATATATATGTATATGTATGTATGTATCTACCACCTATAGATTCTCTTTATATGTATAGATGTATGTACCTATCATCTACCATCTATATATTCTCTCTCTGCACATATGTATCTATCGTCTATTTATTCTATGTATCTGTGTCTATTATCTATATATTCTCTATATGTCTATGTCTAAATATCCATCTGTCATCTATCTCTTCAATGTATCTATCATCTAGTTATTTTACATCTATCTACCTACCTACCTATCTATCTATATCAATCTTCTCTACCATCTATTCTATCTATCAATCTAACTTGTCTACCTATCTTGAATCTATAAGAATTCCACAAAGCTTATACTTGATCAAGCAAAATAGCTCATTAGTCAGCACGGCTAAAATTTGTTTTGTCTTTCCTCCATTGAAATAAATGTAAGTGTCTAGACAGGCAGCCTTCGATCAAAATGTCACATATATCCTATCTGATCTTGTTTCCTGGAAGGGACTTGATTTCATGGCTTTTGAGGAATCAAATGTTGAAATTCACATGAGGTAGTAAATAACT
Source organism: Petaurus breviceps papuanus (assembly GCF_028583685.1). Taxonomy (NCBI): domain Eukaryota; kingdom Metazoa; phylum Chordata; class Mammalia; order Diprotodontia; family Petauridae; genus Petaurus; species Petaurus breviceps. The sequence goes on from NW_027187327.1 coordinate 5,040,839, forward strand.
CACCAAAATCTGGGGAAATTCCTTTGTATGCCCTTTTCAAGGCTACATATTAGTTTGATCATCTAAGACCTGCTGCTAACTTTTGGTTTTATGGGAATTCAAGACAAGGATTGTTGTTTCTCTTTAGAGAGCTTCTTAATAAAATTTAGTCCTTTATAATCTACTTAATTTCATTGTGGCAGAGATTACATATCTGGCAGCAGGTCCCATTGAGAATTTTAACTTTTGGTATTTGCCACCCTTAGCCTGTTAACCTGTTTTTAAATCAGTTTTCATGTTAGAGTTCCATTCTCAGCCTACCTCCTCACAAATCTCATAATGAAAAAACAAATTCCTCTCAAGAAGCAGTTCATGCCTTCATCAGCTCTCACCTGAACTATTTCAATGGCCTCCTCAATTCCAGCTTCTCCCCTCTCCAAACTGTCCTCTACACAGCTGCCAAATTCATGTTCCTAAAACATAGATTTGACCACATCATCCTCCTCTCCTCCCTATTCAAATATTTTCAATGACACTCTACTGCCTCTAGAGTAAAAGTTTTTCAGCTTGCCATTTAGAGCCCTCTCTAATCTGCCTTCCACCAACCTTTGAAATCTTATTTCATAATATTTCCTTTTATGGGTTCTTTGTTCCAGTCAAACTGTCTCCTCCCTCCTTGCCTTTGTACTACTGCTCCCCCATGGATTGAATGAATTCCTTTTTCTCCCTCTACTTCAGAGGATTGCTAGATTTCTTCAGAAGTACAGCTCAGGTGTCACCTCCTTAATTTTTCAAATTAAATTTTATTTTGTTTTCATGAAAATCTTCCTTCTCTCTCTCACAACCTCCTTCCCCTTTGAGAAAGCAAGAAAAACAAAACCTCTGTTACAACCTTGTGTAGTCAAGTGAAATAAATTTCCACATTTTCAACATTCCATGTTGGAAAAAAAAAAGTCTCAATCTACACTCTGAATCCATCACCTCTCTATCAGGAGGTGGGGGAGCATGTTTCATGATGAATCCTCTGCAATTGTTATTAGTCATTGGGGTGATCAGAGTTCCTAAGTCTTTAAAAGTTGTTTGTCTTTAAAATATTGTTATTGTATAAATTGTTCTCCTGGTTCTGCTCACCTTATTCTGCCTCAATTCATAAAATCTTCCCAGTTTTATCTGAAACCATCCCCTTCTTTTCTTGAAACACAATAGCATTCTATCACATTCATGTACCATAACTTGTTCAAATGTTCCCTAATTGATGGACATCTTTCCTCTTCCATGCCACCAACCCAGTTTTCAATTCTTTATCACTACTAAAAGAGTTGTTATAAACAATTTTGCACATATGGATCCTTTTCATTTATCTTTGGGTTACAAACCTAAAAGTGGTATTATTGGGTTGAAGGGTATATACAATTTAATAGTTTTTGGAGGATAGTTCGAAAGTGCTTTACAGAAGAAGGCTGAACCAGTTCATGGTTTTACAAACAGTGCGCTAATGTACCAATTTCCCCAAAGTCCCTCCAGTATTTCTCATTTTCCTTTTTTTGTCAACCTTGCCAATATGATGGCTGTAAGGCAGAATTTTGTAATTGTTTTTATTTGTATTTCTCTAATTATTAATAATTTAGAACATTTTTTCATATGGTTATTGATAGTTCAGATTTCTTTCTCTGAAAACTGTCCATTCATATCCTTTCACAATTTATCAGTTGAGGAATGGCCGTTATTCTTATGAAATTGAATTAGTTCCCTATATACCTTAGAATGATACCTTTATATGAGAAACTTGCTAGAAACATTTTTATGCCAACTTAACTGTTTTTCTTTGTTTGTGCAAAAACTTTTTAAATTTTATGTAATCAAAATTGCCCATTTTATCTTCTTTAATCCTCTCTTCTTTGGTCATTGACTCTTCCCTTATTCATATATCTTCCTTGTTCATCTAATTTATTTATGATACCAATCTTTATGTCTAAGTCATATACCCATTTGGAGCTTATCGTTATATGTAGTGTGAAATATTGGCCTATACTTAGTTTCTGCCATACTACTTTCCAATTTTCACAACAGTTTTGTAGAATATTGAGTTACTGCCCCAATACCTGAGATTTGGGGTTTGTCACATAATAGGCTACTATGCTAATTTGTTTTATATGTTGTCAATCTAATCTGTCCCACTGATTAACTTCTACAGTTCTTAACTAGTAACAAATTGCATTGCTGATTAATGCTTTGTAGAATAAAGATCTACTTCTGGTAGGCCTCCTTCCTTCCCATTTTTTTCTTTACTTCCCTTGAGTTTCTTGTTATTTTGTTCCTCCAGATGAATTTTATTGGTTTTTTTCTAGTTCTATAAAGTTAATCTTTTTTTAATTTGATTGATATGTCACTGAATAGATTGATTTAGGTAGTATTTTCTATTTTTTTATATTGACTTGGTTTATTCATGAGCAATTAATATTTATCCATTTAGATCTATCATTATTTGTGTATAACATGTTTTGTAATTGTGTTCATGTAGTTCCTGTGTGTCTCTTGGATGGCATTTTCAGTAGTTGTTTTTAATGGAATTTCTCTTTCTATCTCTTCCTGTTGGATTTTGTTGATAATATGCAGGTAATATGCAGAAATGCTGATGATTTGTGTAGGTTTATTTTATATCCTGCAATTTTGCTGAAGTTTTTAATTGTTTCAATTAGTTTTTAATTGACTAGAGTTCTCTAAGTAAACCATCATATCATCTGCAAAAAAGGGATAATTTTGTTTCCTCTTTGCCTATGCTTATTTCTTCATTTTCTTTTTCTTATCTTATTGCTAGAGCTAGCATTTCTAGCACTATAGTGAATAATAGTGGAGATAATGGACTCATTTCCTTTTCTCCTGGTCTGATTGTAAAGGTCCACAAGACCTTTTCTCATCTCTTACAATTATTAGCAGTCTTTTCTTCTTAAATGATTTTGTATTATTTATGCATATGTTATATCACCTTAGTAGAATATAAACACTTTGAGGGCAATATTTATGTTCATTTTTGCCTTTGTAGCCTTAGCTCCTAGCACAGTGTCTGGCCTTTGTTAGGCATTTAATAAAAATTTTTTAAAAATTAGAAGAATTAAGTTGAATTCCTTTATTGCCTATCTAATGGTAAAGGAAATTTTAACATGTTGTCTAAGGAATAATCAATCAACTATTTAAACGTTTACTGTGTTTCAGGTATTAAGCCAAGAACTAGGGAAACAAAGAAAAAGTGAAAACGATCCCTTCCTTCAAGAAGTTTGCAATCTAACTCAAAAAGCTACATGTATACAAATAGGCACATACAGGATATATACAGAATTGTTGTTTACCTTTAGCTTTTGAAAAGGACCAAGGGCATCATGGATGATGTGTTGATTTGCTCATGAATTGGATTTAAGTGAGGCATAATTGCACAAAGTCATCAGCCTGAAGTCAAGACCACTAACAACAACCCAGGATACAGTGGATGAAGTTGGTATCTTTCATACGTGACAGAGTTATAAACACTCTGCAGTACCTGCTTCAGTCATCTTCATGGCGATTGGAGCAAATTGTTCTCATCCACTCACTCCATGAGGGGAAGTCTTCACATGACTAGGATAGACGCCCCCCTAACTCACTGACAAATCTGAGACCTGCTACCCTCAACCTGGTTTAGCCTATCTTAGAGATGATTTATTGGGGCATGGGTGTTGAAATACTGTATATAGCTTCTTGGAGCCACAGGTGAGAGTTGGGTGGCAGGTGGACACCCAAGCTGGTAGAGCAGTCTTGAAAAAGGCCCAACAGACCATTATACCAGAGTTGCTAGTCCTGCCTGAATACCTCATTCACCCCTATATACAGAATACAAAGAAGGTCATTATAGGGAAAGGCGCTAGCAGCCTCCGAGCGGACTAGGAAAGGTCTTACATCTGAACTGGGTCTTTAAGGAAGTTAAAATCAAATGAGATCATATACATGAAAGCACTTTATAGACTGTAATGTGCTATAGTTCTCCTTTGGACCTTTTTCATTTCTTTGCTTCTCCATTAAAGTGTCATCATCCTTGATGTCATCATCATCATTCTATCTGACTGTTTCTGAATAATATTTGTCCAGTAATATTTGTTCGGTCATGTGAAAGGCAAAATGAAAATTACAGCCATACCGTGGTATTCAATGTGGGTGCTGTTTCACCACTTAGGTGGTATAGAAGAAATCAATATTTATGCCTGTTTTCAGACCAGTATACAACCAATGCAATTATTATTAAAATGTCAGAAACCTTGTACCAGGATCATGTTCAAGCTATCCATGCAACTTATAAGATTTATCAATAAATATTTTAAATGCCCCCAAGAAATAGGGCAAAATGTATATGACAATTTTTCTGGTATCTTTGTGCAGGAGAATTCTATTGGCAATCATTCTTAATAACTAAAACCTAAGTTAAATGATTCAGGTGAAAACATAGTGTGCAGCCTCTTTCTGGCAATGCCCAAGGCGTGAAGGTCCTGTTCACCTACAACATGTGTACCAAGGGAGCAGTGTGGGCAGCTGGTCTACCTCCTCCCCTTTTAGGCTTTGTGGCCCTAAGAATCCAGTTGGGGGATTTGGCCCGTTTTGTTTGTCTTTTTCAGTTCTAAGCACAGTCAGAGGAGTCCCTTGTGACCCAGGAGCTCAATCCATGGTGACCATGGAGCCAGAATTCCAGGTTGGATATTGCTTTCAGTCCACCAAGGAAGTCCTAAGAATCATGGTGTCTGGACTTGAGGGGGAAGGAGTGTGGGGAGGGGATAGCTTTGGAATTGGAACTTGGTAGGACCACACTATATAGGAATTGAGTTAATCTGTGAATCTAATCCTCTTTCTTTCCCTAGAGACTGAGGTGGTATTGCAGGGAATTATGTTTCCTGGATGTTGAAGGGAGCCTTTATATATTTGTCCTTATACCTTTGAAGTAAATATTCCTTTGTAATAGCTAAATGAAATAAAATATATTTTATGAACTGGAATCCATAATGCTAAAATTCAATTCACCTCTCTGGGCCTCAGTTTCACTTGTAAAATGAGGCAACTGAACTAGATGAACTTTAAGATCCTTCCAGTTCTAACATTTTATGAGTCTACCTACTTCTAGCAGCCAATGAAGTGTAACTAGTAGAGAAGTCTTCATACAGAACACCAGCATGGATCTGTATTTGTATTCATGTGTTTATGTAACCTGCACAATGAAAACAGCTATAGCTATGATGTGATAATATTTAGTGCCTGATACAGCAGGGAGATTCTAGCTAGGATCATTATAATATTGCAGTCCCATAATTATTGATGCAGGAAGCCATTAGCACTAAGCAATTGAGCCTAAGAATTCATAATTTTGGCTGAGATATTTTGTAAGGGAAAAGAGATGATATTAGTCAATGAATTGATCTCCCCAAACCTTGTGCTCCAATCTAGTCAAATGGGTAGGCATGGTCCCTATTTTGAATTGTTTAAAATCTAAGTCAAATCTAGGCATACAAGACTTGAACAAGAGTGGACAAGTACATTGCATCAGTTAATCAATCATACCTACATGCAAAAGAGTCAGTAGTATTGCTGGGAAGGGAAAGATTCATAGGAATTTATGATTTGGTAGGAAAAGGTGAGGGAAGTTTGCTTCTTCCACTCTTTCAATTAATCATGAGAATTTCTCAGAGAACATGTTCACAGATGACTGAAAGACATTTCAAGAATTTACCTTTTCCTGCTCCTTGCTTCCATGATGAGCTTTTTCTCATTCTATCAAATAGAAGTGTCTTTTTTTCCCTGAAAGATCCCAAAAAAAGGACATGCTAAGCCCTCCTCTAGTGGTTTTAAAGGGTGAAATGATCTTGTCAGTAAATTCTTCCTTGTGACTAAGCTATTTCTTTTCCTGCTATTATTTTAGCCTGCTTCCTTTTGTTCTGACCCTGGTGAAAATTAAAAACTGATGTATATTTTCCTTATAGCAATGTCTCATATCCTTGGAAGGAATTATTTTCTCTAGCCATAATCCCAATTTCTTTTACCCTTCCCCATGATACATAAGATCTCTTTTTCAGGTCTTTTAATGGTATAGTGGGTTGTCTTTGAATCTTTTGGATTTCTCCTCATTTCCATTAAGATGAAGCGCCTTATACCATAGTGAATATTTTTATTCCACTAAGGGTATTATTTTTTGCCATGTATAAGGAGAAGGATATCTGACAGAACTAAGACTATGCTCTCTTTGAGAGCTCCCTCACCAGAAGTTTGTGCATGAGCTTAACAGGTAACATTACCCATGTGTAAGCTTCTGTTCCTTTAAGATGTTATTATTTTCATATAGAGTAGGTTAGTGTTGAAAAGGTCAGAAAAAGTACTTGTGCATAAGGGAAAATATTTAAATGAACCAGTCAAGGATATAAGATGTTTCCTCTGTTCTAAGTGAATATTTTGATGCCTGGAAGGAATAAGAAAAAAAAACTCTGGGCTAATGAGAGTTGCTAAAAGATGTGTGAAAAGAAATAATTTTGAGCAGACAAGATTTGAGTAATTTGGGTCAGAAAAATGAATGATGGCCCAAATATAAACATGTAAATCTCTCCTCTGAGTGATATAGAATGATGTCTCATTTGTATGTGACCAGTTTGATGGTTTAAAGAAGCAGAAACAATGAACTTTTACTTATTAATAGCTAAGAAAAATTGAATTTCAATAGATACAGTTTTGAGAACATTGAGTAAGTTGGTGGATTGTTTTGAGAACTTCCAGATGCAAGGCATTATGATCTGTTGGCTCATTTGCATATTAACTATTTTAAAAATTAAGGTGGCAAAACTAATAAAAGGAGTTGTCATCTAACCATTTGGAGACTGAAGTATGATTACGTAAGGGCTGATAATTTCATAGGGGAAATTGTTGAATTGTTACTTTTAAAGTGAAAGACAACTAACAAAGTGCCAGGAGGCTGTGATTTAAGTCATAGTATGGAATAGGATGCTGAGGGTGCAGGTGAGGGTTGGGCTGAGATTGAAGCTAAGGTTGAAGAGCAAAAAATATGGCAAGTAAAGACTAAGAAATAGCAAGGGGTAGAAAAAAGCATCAGTTCAGAGAATAAGATGCATTTTACAAACAAATGTAGTTGGAGCAGTCAGATAACAGAAGGTTTCAGTTATGTGATTCCTGACTGGTTGGATAGAGGACTAAACATCATTGGACAAGAATACATCTATTGCTCTCCAGTGTCACATTGAGCTTAAGGGATATGAAGCCTTTCAAAAGTACCCTTTATTCTTTATTGTACCTCCTCTGATTTGAAGGAAAAGGAAAAGTCAGGTTATGCAAGCACTTTAGTGCTGCAAATTTAATTGGATGATCCAGAATTCTAATGAGAAAAGAGCATAGGCTTACTTGTCTTTTTGCTTTACAGTGAACTTAGTACAATTTGATTGCACAGGTAGAACGTGACTAGCTGACAGGCTTTGGTCTTTATTGCTAAGAGATATTCATCCTGATGAGCTTTGTCATTTTCTGGTATAAAGGAAAGTTCTATTCAATTATGAAATATCAATTTCTAACTGCCCTTTTGAGTATGATTATATGTTGAAAGACCTTGTAAATGTTCTGGTATAGAAGAGAAGAGCTTTTGTACATCTAGAGAGTAGTGAGGATCAACTGACAAACAGTTAGCAGAAAAGGGGTTTCATACAGTGCAGATGTTCCTAAATGGACCAATAGAATCAAAGACTTCAGTATAGAATTTTATTAACTGTTATGAGTTTTCCTCTTCATGTACTTCCCTATTGAGTAATTATAACTGTATAACCATTTTGTCTCATAGATACTGAGCACATTAGTGGGAGATTGTGACCCAAGTTTATGAGTGGATTATGATCTATTTTATTATTCATTCACTTTCCTTAATACATGAATACCTATAAGGTTATTATTAATTCTTTTGCCTTACTGCTAAGTAAATAGTTATGTTTAAGATGTACAAGTGTCATTATTATGAGTGTCTGGTTTATGTAAATGAAAATACATTGGGGAAGTTTCAAGAACTAAAGTGGTGAGGTAGGGAGAGTACATTTTTCCCACAATGATATTATCCCAGGACCAAAGGAGAATTTGAGTATAACAGCAGAGTGGCTGTTACAGTCTTGCCAGCCTGAGGGTGGGTCTGAGTGAGTGAAGTAGTTCAGAGAGTAAGTATACTCATACCCATGTTAGAGGTATGAGGTGCTACAGTATGGGTGGTCACTCTGTGTCATGCACATATAGATTTTATACCTGCACAGATTTGCCTTTCAGTTTAAAAATTTATGAGAAAGGTCTCATAGAGGAATGAGACATCGGATGGAGAGTGAGGCAGCAGAGCCATAGAGGGAGAAGAAAATGGAAACCATGTCCAATCAAAGGTTCTTACCTTTTTGGTGCATGTCATGAATCCCCATGGCAGTCTGGTGAAGTCTATGAACCCTTTCTTAGGAAAAAAAATGTCTTTTTTTGATACATAAAATGAGATATGTAGGAATACAAAGAAAATTAATTTTATTGAAATACAGTTGTAAAATAAATTTTTTTTCACAGATCCCCATTTAAGAACTCCTGATCCAGATGATGCTGGTGTTAGTGATCCCTGTTAGGAATGTCAGTAGGAGGCTTCCCCAGTCCCTCCTCAAATTTCAGTTCTTCAGTAAAAATCTCTCAACCATACTCCACAGTTCTCATGCTGAGATGAAACATCTTCAAGACAAATCTATAGTAGCCTCTCTGTTCTCTAGCCTTAAATGCTATGCTGAGGAACCAGAATGAGGGGTCAGAGATGAGAGCAAGAAAAAGAGAGAAAGTGATCCATTGGAACCAGTTACCTGAGTTTCCAGACAAAGGAAAAAATAATATAAGCAGCCAGAAAGAAAGAATTAAAAATATTTAGGAACCACAATCAGATTGACCATGATTTATCAGCAATGGCTGTAAAGAAGTGAAGAACACAAAATGAGACATTCCAAAAGGCAAAAGATAAAGGTCTATAAACAGAAATAACTTACAACCAAAATTGAGTTTAATCCTACAAGAAAAAAAGAATGGACCATCAATGAAACAGAAGATTTTTAAACATTACTGATTTTAAAAACCTAAAGTTGAAAAAGAACTTTGAAATATAATCACAGGAGTCAAGTGAAACATAAAACAGTAAGCACAAGTAAATGATCAGAAAGGACTCTATAAGAATGAACATTTTACATCCTAATAGAAGAAGAGATGTTTAAAGGGTTTTTTAAAAATCCTAATGGCTAATGACACGAGTCATAGAAGCATTCAACTGAGACAAAAGACCTATAAACAGTTTTATTATGCTTTAAAGTAGCTGTAAGAAAGAAGAAAACAAGGGGAAAGGAAACATAAAGGGGAAGTAGGAGGAAATATGGAGGGAATTTAACACATATAATCAGGTTGCCCTAATAAAACTATATACAAACATGGAAAGCCTGGGGGAATGGGTGGCACTTGATACTCATTACTTTCATCAACTGCTCAAAAAAGGGTTGAACACACACACCACACATAAAGTGTGATGTAGGAATGTGTTCAACTCAACAGGGATAAAGATAGAATAGAAAGAGGGGAAAGGAGTAGATTCAGGGAGGATTAAATCATAAGCAGAAAAAAATTCTAAGCTGGGAGATGGAATAGTGAAGAAAAAATTAAAAGAAGAAAGAAAGGGGAACAACTTAAAATAAACAGGGGTCATTGAGTATAGAGGAAAAATGTATAAGAGAATAGAATCAAGGGAAATAAACAATCAACCATCAAAACTGTAAATATGAATGGGATGAACTCACCTATGAAATGAAAGAGGTTGGCAGACTGGATTAGAAAGCAAAATTCAACAATAGGTTATCTACAATAAAAAAGCCCTGAAGCATGAATGTTCACACAGAATTGAAATAAGAGCTTGGAGTGAAATATATTAGACCTCACCTGAATGCAAAAAATCAAGGATAGCAACTATAATTTTGGACAAGGCAACAGCAAAAATATACTTAATTAAAATAAAGAAGGAAATTACATTTTTTTGTAAAAAAAATAAGTGTATTGATTTCATTATTTAATATTCATCTACCAAATACCATAGATAATAAATATTTAAAGGAAAAACTAAATGAACCACAAAAAAAGAGGAAGAATAAAGCTATAATAGTAGGGGACCTCAGTTTAATCCTATCACCCCTAGATATCACCACAACCTAGGTGTCCTCATCAACTCCTTATTCTCACTTACCCTATACCCCATATCTAATCATTTGTTAAGTCCTGTAGTTTTTACCTTCATAACATCTCTTGTATATATTCCCTTCTTTCCTACAACACTGCCAATACTCTGCTGCAGGCCCTCAAAACTTCATGCCTAAACTATTCCAATGGCCTATTGATTGGTCTGCCTGACACTCTCCCTAGTCCAGTCCATTCTTCACTTAGCTCTCAAAGTGATCTTCCTAAATGACAGGTCTGAGCAATCATTCACTCACCCACCCAAGTCTCCCCTCCCCACACACACTCAATAGACTCCAGTGGCTCCCTATCACCTCCAGGGACAAATATAAAGCCCTCTGTTTAGCATTCAAATCCCTTTATAACCTGTTCACTAACTTCCCTTTCTTCCTTTCAGTCTTCTTGGTCCTTTCCCTCTCCATTAGCATACTTTTCAGTCTAATGATACTGATGTCCTTTCTGTGTCTTGAATAAGACACTTCATCTCCTGGGCATTTTAGCTGCCTATTTCTTATAAATGGAATGCTCTCTGCTTCCTGGCTTCCATGAATTCCTTTAAGTTCCAGGTAAAATTCCACCTTCTACAGGAAATCTTTCATAATCCCTCTTAATTCTAGTGTCTCCCTCCAATAATTATTTCCTATTTATCCCATGTACAACTTGTGTGTACATAGTCGTTTTCATATTGTCTCCCCCATTAGACTACAAGCTCCTCGAGGGTAGGGACTATCATTTGCTTTTCTATGTATCCCCATGATTAGTATAGTGCCTGGCACATAATAAGCACTTAATAAATGTCTATTGATTGATTTTGGCTACATTTGAAAACAGTATGTCTTATTTTGAATATTGAGTCTATCACCTCTCTGTCATCTGAAATTGTGGTTTATTATTATTATTCTATAATTATTATTATTTTATAGCATACTATAAAATAATAATACAACAAATATATTTAATTATATCATATTATATTTTTATTCTCAAATCTATCACAGTTTTCTTTCCCTTAAAATATAATTATATAAATTATTCTCCAGGTTCTACTCATTTCATTCTGCATTGGCTTTTGTAGGTCCTCCCAGGTTTTTCTGAAGGGTTTGTCTTTTCTTACACCTCAATAACACTCATTTTAATTCATATACCACAATTTATTTAGCTAATACTCCAGTAGATGAGTACCTCCTTGGTTTTTAGTTCCTTGTAGATAGAACTGCTATAGATAATTTGGGAGATATGGGTCCTTTTCTTCTTTCTTTGATATCTTTGTGATATTGAAGGTGGAAATGCTGAGTCAAAATTTAGCACCATTAGGGACATAGTACCAAATTGCTTTCCAGAATGGCAGTACCAAATATACAGCTAAACCAGGAGGGTATTAATGTACCTATTTCCCCACAATTGCTCCAATAATTATCATTTTCCTTTTTTGTCATTGGCAATCTCATGGGCATAAGGTACAACCTTGAAATTACTTAATTTGCATTTCTCTAATTATTAGTTTAGAGCATTTTTCAAATTTGTTGATAGCTTAGGTTTCTTCCTTTGAAATATGCCTCTTCATATTCTTTGTCCATTTATCAATTATCACATTTGTTCTCAGGTTTTGAATCAGTTCCCTATATATCTTACATAGCAAACCTCTATTAATAAAACTTGTTGCAAAGATTTTTTTCCCCAGTGATTTGCTTCCTTTCTAATCTTAGTCACATTTATTTTGTTTGGGCAAAACCTTTTTAATTTTATATAACCAAAATTGTTTACTTCATCTTCTGTGATAGATCTCTATCCCTCATTTAGTTATGAATGCTTTTACTATCCAGGGAAGTTATTTTCAAACTTTTACCTTTCTAAAGTTCTCAAAGATACTAATTAGTGGTTTTTCGATTAAATAAACCTTTTTGTTGAGAATTTAATGAAAGATTTTAAGAGATAACCTTCAATAGTTTCTCACTATCTATAAAACTAAGTAAAAACTCTTCAATCTGCAATTCAACCTGGCTTCCAATTTTTCCAACCTTTCCTTCCATTATTCCTCCACATGCTGCTCATGTTTTGGTCAAAATGCACTGCTCACTCTTCTCAAACATGATTTCCTGACTCCTAGTCTTTGATCTGATTATTTCTTCCAACTATAATGTTCTCTGCCACTGAATCTATGCTACTTATTAATCCTGCAATCCTAATTCAATGTCACACTTTCAAAGAGGATTCATATAAGTGATATTGACCTTATAGAGGATTATTCACTTTTTTTGAATATGTATTATTGAACTAGTTCATAACTAGACATTTTGGCACCTGGGACAGGCAGAACTGCTCACCCTGGAACAAATAGCATGAAATGGACCCTATTATCAAATTTGCAATTTATGATGTGGAAAAAATACAAGATAATTAAGATAAATTTAATTGAGTAGGAGGAAGAATTTAGTTATTATAGGGATATCTAGGCTGCTCAGAAGTAAATGTGATACTTTATTTTTCTTGTTTTTTGCAACATAGATACTATGGAAATATTTTTTACATGATTTCAAATGTATAATTGATATCATATTGCTTGCCTTCTCAATGGATGGGGGAGGGGCCAGATAGAGAGAGAATTTGGAGCTCAAAAAAATTTTTTTAAAGAATGTTTAAAAATAAATAATATAGTTTTAAAAAAAGAAGTGCAAGTGATAAATATTTGTGCCCAATAAAATTTCAGTGCCCACTGGAAAAGCATTATTTGCCCCCATTGTAATAATGTCTGTGCTATGGAATGTGCAATTTAAACTACTAGAATTGTTTTGTTTTTCATTATATATACTGGTCTCTTTGATTCTTATGAGAGAACTCAAATTTAGAACTTTTCTTTTTTTACTTGATAGTCTTAGTATCTTAGATCATGGAAACATATATTTAGGACTGCAACTACTACAGAATCATAAAATTATATTAATTCCTTTGGCTCAGGTACTAAAGGTGTGTTGGAGTCATTTTGAATTAGGGTATAAAACCAATTATTGGATTTGTGATATACTTGAGTTTGCACCTCAAAAATGGGGAAAAACTACAAATCAAGGCTTGATTTATTTTGTTGATTGTTTATTCTTAAGAAAATGATAGAGAAAATGTTACTAATGTAAATTAAAATTAAAAGTGCGATATCATACATTTTTTGAGAATTAGTTGCTAAACATTTACCAGCACATTGGTAAATATATTGCTCAAGTATATATGTTATATGCTATAGGAAGAGTGTAACTCACCCAGTATAGACACAATCTAAACAGAAGATATACTAGACATACATAAGAAGCACCTGGTAGAGTGGATATATAACTGACCTTGGAATCAGGAAGACCCAGTTTCAAGTCCTGCTTCTAATATATACTAATTGACTGACCCTGAGAGTCACTTAACCTCTCAGTACCCTAAACTAAAGACCAAAAATCATACAGATGGTATAATTGCACTGGAGGAAGTTCCTTATGAGAAGCTCCTTATATCAATAAAATCACAAGATGTTTTTTTAAAAAGTTAAATATCTAACTAAATAGAAATGTAGATGATTAGATAGATATATAAACACATAGTTACATATTCAGTTATGTAACTTGCCATATAAATATTTGTTTGAATTTTCAACTAATTTAGGCAGTTTTGGGGGCTGTCTTACGTGTTATTGATGAATTTTTCTCTTTAACTATAGAATGCATTTTCAGAGACTCTGAAGTTTAAAACCTCTTACACACCTGAATTATAAGTTTTTGAAAAACAGCTAAGAGTAGGGAGAGCAGTTAGTTAACTAAACTCAGATAAAAGCAGATTGTTAAATATAGCTATTTTTAAAAAACTGAATCAAGTGTACACATTGGTGCCTTGTTCATCTTCAAAAAACTGACAGGACACATTCAAGTAACACTGTTTTTCCATGTACGACTCTATAGGGTTCTATACAAAAAGGGCATTCTCTAAGGGGTTATAACTGTTTTGAGACACTTTTAAGTTTCTGTGAGGGGTATCTAAGGGTTCTATGGTAAAATCACTGATAATGGCAGATTTAGTTAGTGTTAATTCAATTACTTCTGAACCCTGCTCTAACCTTATGCAATGATATGGGATTCTGTGGTATGAAAATCAACACATCTGAAGAGAACAGCACTAAGAAAACGATAGTACTTTTAAAGGATAGGAATCCAACAGTGCTTAGTAAGGTGGTTTGACACATAGGGAGGTGCTTAATAATTGCTTGCCGACTGACTAATATTGTGGTTACCAGTCTCTGCACAGCAAATGCATGTCTGTATTTACTTTTTGTCCTACTTTCAGCTTAAATAGAAAGAATCTACCGATAGACTCTGACCCATCGGTCATTAAGGTGACCTCAGGTATGTAGTTGCAGGATAATTGGGAATTTTTAACATTTACTCTATTCACTTTAGCATCTATTATTTAATTGAATGTTTTTGCCAAAGTTAGATGTATTCCTCTTTAGGAGACATTTCTAGAAAGGGAAAGAAGGGAAATATTAAGCTATATTCATCTCATAACTTATGTTTGGGGTGAATGCATTCGTTAGTAAGGGGAGGAAAAGTCTCATTACCTATATGCAATTTAATCAATTTTTAAAAAGTAATTCAACACCTGTACCAATCAGGATGCTGGTAAAAAGCTTGTGTAGGGCTGCAGCCTGATCCTGGAGGATCAGATTCAATTCTTTGCCTCTGCTTGGGTTTCCACAGGGACTGATCTTAAAATAGCCTCTAAGGCACAGGAAACTTGTTGCAAATAGCATTTCCCCCCTAACTAACTCTCTGCATCTTTCAAGTGAAATCATTTGTAAGCATACACAGTCTATGACAACTTCACACCATAGGCAAATCACTTCACCTGTCTGGGACTCAGTTATTTCATCTGTTTTTTTCTTTTTTTAAACAAAATTGGACTCTGATTTCTAAAGCCCTGAGCTCCAAAGTTCTGTCCCAAGGTGCTAATTATTTCCAGATAGGATCAATAAATCTAGAGGATGAGTTAACAGAGCTCCCTAAAATCACTGCCCATTTTGGTGATTTATGGAGATATCATTAAATTTAGTCTTGGCTCACCATGACTTCATCCAAGTATTGCACTTGCTAAATGAATATTTCCTTTCAAGGAGAGCAATGCTTCATACGGCACTGAGTAATGCTATGGATAAGCACAAAACATGATTTAAAGTTATTACATGAGAAATAACTGGAAACAGCTTATTCAAGGTGTAATTTTTCATAAGAAAGATTTGGTAAAAGGAAGCCAGAATTTCTAATGTTATTTATTTTACTTTCACCAGCTGATAAATTGGATAAACCTCAAAAATTAATTTGATCCACGGAATACTTATTTTTGCAAATGACAACAAAAACTTTACTGAAACATAGAGTGGAAATAGGACTCCAAGAGCCTGCCCCATGCCTGTATTTTTATTGAACAGAAACCAAGGTTTAGAGAATAAATGACTACTTCTAGGTCACACAGCTAATTAGTGACAGAATTGGGAAGGAACTAAAATTCCCTGACTCCCTTCCCACTTCTACTACACCATAAAGCCTCTGAAAAGTTAAACACAATTAATCTTGACATACAGGGCATCCCAAAAGTCTTAGTGCAATTTAAAGCTATTAAAGCTTTGTTGAAGCTTAAACCCTTGGTGGAAGTGTTTAATAGCTTTAAAACTTAAAACTGCACTAGGACTTTTGGGACACCTTGTATTATTATCTGTTATCCTAGGAAAATTAATTATCTAGATGGACGCTACATATTTTCTCACTAAATAAATTATAACAGGAAAATATTATAAAAAGAGAAAGTACAAAGTAAAGAGTTAATCCTAAAACACTTCATGAAAAATAAAAGATCATGAATGAGTGATTGAATTTTTCTGAAAGGAAGGAATCATTACTCACATTCTTTTTTTTTCCTCTCCTGAAACCTTTTCACCATTAAAAATGCAACAAAAAGGAAATGTTAGACAGATCCGGAAGTGGGTACTTAATACATATTATTTGAAGATAAGGAGGAATGCCCCCTGAAGATGGGAAGTTTCAAGGGTCTTGACTTGGCAGGGGGAAAATATATAGGATTAATTAAAGTTCCACTATATAAATGGAGTAAAATCACAATAAATCTTTCATAATTATAAGATAATACTAGGTGTACTGGAATTTAGAGAGGATTGAACAGGTTGTCGCGTCTAATCCTTTTTTAAAGAGTACAAGGAAAAGGTTTTCTAGTGTTAATCCCTCCTTTAAAAAAAAAAGTTTAACTGATATATTTTGTTTTTATATTAAAGATATTTTTAGCTATTAATTTAATACTTAACACAGGAATTGACTCCCTCTTGGAACAAAACAAAACAATTAACTACAAAACAAGCTACACAGTGACTGCTTCTTATAATGTATTCAACTTTTAGTCTTCATTGCTACTACCTCTCTGCTGAGAGAAGGGAGGTAGGTTTCATTGTCTGCTCTGCAGGACAATGATTGGTTTTTTAATTACTTAGACTTACTTTCTTTTAGTGATCTTTTCATTTACATTGTAGCTTTTATTTACATATATTGTTTTTCAATTTCTATTTATTTCACTCTACATCATATAAATTTTCTCATGTTTCTTTGAATTCCTTATGTTTGTCATTTCTCATTGAGTAGTAATAATTTATTAAATTCACATCCAAGTTTTTTCAGTGATTCCCCAGTGTACACCCACTTTGTCAGCACAAGTGCTGATCTGAGTGCTTCTAAGTATTTAACCTTTGTTTCTGATTTGATCTCTGTGAGGTATGTGCCCAGTAGTGGGATCTCTTAGTTGAAGAGTATTTGTACATTTCAGTCACTTATTTTGTGTAGTTCCAAACTGGTAATCAGAATGATTGAACCAGTTTGCAGTTTACCAACAATGCATGAATGTGCTTGTCTTCCTACAGCCTTTCTAATACTTTCAATTTTTTGTCACACTTACCAATCTGTGGATCATGAGGGGAAAATTTAGAGGGTTTTAAATAATGAAAATTGTAATTTACCTTAATGATCTGAAGAATGTTTTTATGTAGTTGTGAACAATTTGCAATTTTCTTTGGAAAACTCTTCATATCCTTTGTCTATCATAAAATTTCTTTTGCAAATTAGGAAAGGGGCAAAAAGAGATAATGTGACTTATCCAATGTCACACATTTCTTATGACACAAGAATATTACATTACATTCATATATCATAATTTGTTCAGGCATTGCCAATTAATGGATACTTCTTAGTTTCTAGTTCCTTGGCGCTAAAAATGAGCTGCTCTAAATATGCCCTAAATATTCTTGTACATAAAGAACCTTTTTTTTTTTTCCTTTGAGCATTTTGGAGGTACAGGGATAGTAGTAGTATTCCTATGTCTAGGTAGTTCTACTATGTCCAAAGACTTTTGAGGCATGGTTCCAAACTGCTTTCCCAGATGGATCAACCAATTCATAACTTTACCAAATGTGCATAAGGAACAATATCATCGCAAGCTTCCCAGTTTGAAATAGGGAGATTTCCTATTTCCTATCTGGTTATCATATATCTGTGAATGAATGTTACCTCTGGACTTTTAAAAATGTTTATTCTTTCCTGACCTAATGGTAAATGGATATTTTAATAGAAGCATTCCCAAACAACTGAGAAATCCAAAAGAACCAGGAGAAGTCTTGCCAATAGTTAAAGTCTATAGCAGAATCTATTGGAGCTATAATGGCTAATAAAAGAAAAAAAGCCTGTACTCCACTCTCCCCACATACTTTATGTTTATCAGGGAAGAGTGCATTCCTAGGTTGTGCAAATGTTTTTGTAACTACTGTTCATGTTCCACTTTCTCAGTAAATGCCTTTTCTAAAAGCAAATTTCTACAGGTTAATTGATAATGAGGATCATACCACATGGGGACTTATCTAGTACCAGATAGTACTAGAAATCTCAGCAGCAGTGTTGTCCTTGGCACTCTGAAGAGGAATAGTTATCTGCCCTCTGGATGTCCAAACAGTCAGTATGAATGTGAGTTGGGGAAAAGTAGCCTTAGAGGAGGTGCTATCCATATTCTTGTACAGGCTGTCATTCCCAAAAGAATAAAAGCACTTTGAGGGCAGGTACTATTTCATATTGGTCTTTGTAGACCTGGTATTTAACATAGTGCTTGGCACATTGTAAGAACCTAATAAATGTGTATTGATTAACTGCTTAGAGGCAAGTACTTCAGAACCAACCATACCCAGTTTAAATCACATGCCAGAGTATAGAACAAGCTATTGCTGTTTATCCTTTATTTTCTGTTTTTTTTTAATTTTTAGTTAGTATCTTATTTTTCCCCAATTACATGTAAAAAACAATTTAACATTCGTTTTTTTCTTTTGCTTTTTTTTTTTGGAGGGCAATTATGGTTAAGTAACTTGCCCAGGGTCACAAGGCTAGCTTTTGTGTTAAGTGTCTGAGGCTAGATTTGAACTCAGGTCCTCCTGACTCCAGGGCTGGTGTTCTATTCATTGTGCCACCTAGCCACCCCTTAACACTCCTTTTTAATACTCTGATTTCCAAAATCTTTCCCTTCCTTCCTCCCCAAGTCCCTCATAGAGAAGGGAAGCAATTCAGTATAGGTCATACCTGTGTAGTCATGCAAAACATGTCAATAAAAGTCATGCTATGAAAAAAAATGGCATAGACAAGAAAAAAAACACTCAAGAAAAATAAAGTTTTTTTTTAGTATGCTTCAATCTGTATTCAGACACCATTAGTTCTTTCTCTGAGAATTTTTCATCCTGAATTCTTCAGAGTTGTCTTGGATAATTTTATTGCTTAGAATAGCTAAGTCATTCACAGCTGATCATCTTACAATATTGCTGCTACTTTGTACATGGTACATTTCACTTTGCATCAGCCTGTGCAAGGTTCCAGGTTTTTCTGAGAGCATTCTGCTCATTATTTCTTTATAGTACAATAGCATCCCATCATAATCACAGACCACAACTTGTTCAGCCATTCCCCAGTTGTGGGCATCCCCTCAATTTCTAATTCTTTATTCCAAGAAAAGAACTGCTATAAATATTTTTGTACATGTATTATTTTCCTTTTTGTTTTTTATCTCTTTTGGGATACAGATGCAGTAGTGGTATTTCTAGGTCAAAGGGTATGCATAGTTTTATAGCCCTTTGGTCATAGTTCCAAATTGCTCTACAGAATGGTTGAATCAGTTCAGATCTCCACCAACAGTGCATTAAAGTCTCATTTTCCCCACATCACCTCCAATATTTCTCTCTTGTTAAGCCATTTAACAGGCATGGGGTTAGTACCTCAGAATTGTTTTAATTTGCATTTCTCCAATCAATAGTGAGTTAGAGTATTTTTTCATATGACTATAGATAGCTTTGATTACTTCATCTGAAAACTGGTCACATGTTTTGATCATTTATCAGTTGGCAAACGGCTCTTATTTTTTATAAATTTGACTTAGTACTCTATATGTTTGAGAAATGAGGCCTTATCAGATAAACTTGCTTCAATATTTTTCACAGTTACTATTGCTAACTGTGTTTCCTTGCATCCAATTCCCTCCCCCCCATTTATTCTATTCCCTCTCTCCTTTCACCCTGTCCCTCCTCAAACGTGTTTTTTTTTTACTTCTGACTATTTTCTCCCCTAATCTGCCCTCATTTCTATCACTGCCTTCCTTCTCTTATCCCCTTCCCCTCCTATTTCCCTATAGGATAAGATAGATTTCTATACCCAATTGAGTGTGTATGTTATTCCCTCTCTGAGCAAATTCTAAAGAGAGTAAGGTTCACTCACTCCCCCTTACCTCCCCCCTCTTCAAAGCTTTTTCTTTCCTCTTTTATGTGAGATAATTTACCCTATTCTACCTTTCCCTTTCTCTTTCTCCAAGTACATTATTCTCTCACCCCTTAATTTTATTTTTTAGATATCATCCCTTCATATTCTGCTTATACCTGTGCCCTCTGTCTATATAGACTACTTCTAACTACCTTAATAATGAGAAAGGTCTTATGAATTGCATTCTTTCCATGTAGGAATGTAAACAGTTTAGATTTATTAAGTCCCTTATGATTTCCCTTTCCTATTTATCTTTTTTATGTTTCTCTTGAGTCTTTATTTGAAAGTCAAATTTTCTATTCAATTCTGGTCTTTTCATCAAGAATGCTTGAAAGTTCTTTATTTCATTGAATATCTATTTTTTCCCCTGAAGGATTATACTTAGTTTCACTGGGTAGGTGATTCTTTGTTGTAATTCTAGCTCCTTTTCCCTTCAGAATATCATATTCCAAGTCCCCCAATTCTTTAATTCTTTAATAGAACCTATTAAATCTTATGTTATCCTTACTGTGGTTCCACAATACTTGAATTGTCTCTTTCTAGCTGTTTGCAATATTTTATCCTTGCCCTGGGAACTCTGGAATTTGTCTATAACATTCCTGGTAGTTTTCATTTTGGGATCTCTTTCAGGAGGCAGTTAATGGATTTATTCAATTTCTGTTTTGCCCTCTGGTTCTAGAATATCAGAGCAGTTTTCCTTGATATATTTTTTTTCTTTTTGGAGGAGGGAAGGCAGGGCAATTGGGGTTAAGTGACTTGCCCAAGGTCACATAGCTAGTAAGTGTTAAGTTTCTGAGGCCAGATGTGAACTCAGGTCCTCCTGACTCCAGGGCTTGTGCTGTCCACTGCTCCACATAGCTGCCCCTCCTTGATAATTTCTTGAAAGATAATGTTTAGGCTCTTTTTTTATCATGGCTTTCAGGTAGTCTAATAATTTTTTAATTATCTTTCCTGGCTCTATTTTCTAATGTTTTTTTCCAATGAGATATTTCACATTGTCTTCTATTTTGTCATTCTTTCGGGTTTTTTATTGTTTCTTGATTTCTCATAAAGTCATTAGCTTCCATTTGCTCCATTCTAATTTATAAGGAATTATTTTCTTCAGTGAGCTTTTGGACTTCTTTTTCCATTTGTCCAATTCTACTTTTAAAGGCATTCTTCTCTTCATTGGCTTTTTGGATCTCTTTTACCCCTTGGACTAGTCTGGTTTTAAAGGAGTTACTTTCTTTAGTGTTCTTTGTGTTTCTTTCAGCAAGCTGTTGACTCATTTTTCATGATCTTCTTGTATCACTGTCATTTCTCTTCCCAATTTTTCCTCTACCTCTCTTACTGAATTTTCAAAATTCTTTTTGAGCTCTTCCACGGTCTGCAACCAATTCATATTTTTCTTGGAGACTTTATATGTAGGAGCTTTGACTTTGTTATCTTCTTCTGAATGTGTTATGATCTTCCTTATCACCATTGTAACTTTCAATAGCCAGAGGTTTTTTTTCCCCATTGTTTGCTCATTTTCACAGCCTATTAGTTGACTTTAAACTCTTTGCTAAGTTAGGACTCTGCTTCTAGAATGGAAGGCGCACTGTCCCAAGCTTAAGGAGCTTTGTGCAGCTATTTTCAGATATACTTCTAGGCACATGTAAGTTTTCAGTTCTTCCAAGGTATTATGATCCAAGGAGAGGTGTTGACTTTTCTTCTGGCCTGTGCTCTGGTCTATGAGTGACCACAAGCACTCCTGCCATGGAACTGTAAGGAGGTTTCCACCTCCACTGTGGCCCCAAGCTCTGCTATGTTAGTGCGCCTCCTTTCCATGGGACTGCCACCCTCACTGTGGTCTGGACCCAAGTATGAACAAAACAACAAAGGCCTGCCCCAGTTCTAGCAAAAAGACCCCTGTTTGGCCCCCTTACTGTCTGTGGACTGGGAACTCTGGAAGCAGCTGCTATTGCTGCCCTGCCACTACTGATTCAGTCACTCCCAAGTCCTGCTCCTGGTTTGCTGGGGCCTGGACTATGTTGACGTGGCCTGTGCTGGACTATACTTCACTGTCACCCAGGTGCAAGAGACCTTTTCTGCTGACCTTCTAAGTTGTCTTTGGCTTTTGTGGGGTGAGAGGTCTGGAAACCACCATTGCTGCCACTGATTCAATTGCCCTGAGGGCTGCTATGGGTTGGCTGGAGCCCAGTGTATGCTGTCGTGGCCTGTGCTAGACTGCATTCCTCTCTCACTCTGGCACAACAGACCTTTCCTGATGACCTTCCAAGTTGTATTGAGTTGGAAATTTGTTTCACTTCATCTTTTTGTGGTTTCTGCTGCTCTAGCATTTGTTTAGAGTCATTTTTTAAAAGATACTTGTAGGGGTTTGGGAAAGAACTCAGGTGAGTCCCTGCCTTTATTCTACCATCTTGGCTCCACCTCTGAAAGTCTATGCTTTACTTTTTTCTTTTCTTTTTGCTTTTTGGAGGGCAATTGGGATTAAGAGACTTGCCCAAGGTCACACAGCTAGTAAGTGTTAAGTGTCTGAGGCCAAATCCGAACTCAGGTCATCCTGACTCCAGGGCTAGTGCTCTATTCACTGCACTATCTAGCCACCCCTTTATCCTTTATTTTCAAAGAGAACTAATGACATCAAAGGGTAATGTTTTGATTTTGTACATGAATTGGATTTAAGTACAACAAAGTTGCACAAAGTCATCAACTTTACTCTCTTCCTGAGTCATTAAACTCCAGTGGCAAGACAAAAGTCAAGATAATCATCAAGGGTCCAGTATGCAGTAGAGGACTTTGGCATCTTTAATACCTGACCAAGCTCTAAGTGCTTGCACAGAGCCATCTTCTTGACCATTGAGAAAAAAAAATTGCTCTCATCTTCCCATTACACCAGGGAAAGTCTTTGTATGCTTGGGGTAGACATCCCCATAACTCACCAACAGGTTGGAAATCTGTTGGTTACCCTCAACCTGGATTAGTCTGTCTGCCAATAAAGTTTACCAGCATGTGGCTATTTGTGGCTATTGTGTGCGCTTTAGACTCTTAGAGCCACAGGTGAAAGTGCACACCGAAAATGATGAGCAGCCCTGAAAAGGACATGGAAAGCCTTCACACTAGAAGTGCTAGTCCTCTTGAACACGCCGCACACTGCACCGCCGCCCGCCCCCCGCCTCTTTGCTACACAAATAGCAAAGTATTCAAGCCTCTATTAGGGTGTGTGTGTGTGTGTGTGTGTTTGTGTGTATGTGTGTGTGAAGTTGTATATGTACAAACATATATATACACATGTATGTATGTATGTATGTATATGCCTTGTACATAGTAGACATAGTAAATGTTTTTTAAGTGAATGTAACAGGCTTTGGTTCACAGTGTTGATTTGCATAATAGTCCCATGAGGAAGGTAGAATAAAGATATAGTGCTCATTTTAAACATAATATTGAAGAATAATTTATATGTCTATATATATACATACACATACATACATATATATGTATATACATACACACACAAACTCACATATATAGAGAGAAAACAAGATATATATGTATAAAGACACACATGCATTTAAAAAACATTTACTGTGCCTACTATGTATAAAGTATATATAGAGAGACAGTGAGAAAGAACAAGGTGCATATATGTATATAGTATGTATGTATATATTTATTAAAAAAAACATTTACCCAGTTGCTAGAGATGGCTCCTGAAGCAGAACTTGACCCTAGATCATCCTGACTCAGGAATCAGCTCTCTATTCACTGGGTTCGTGTTTCTTTTTAAAGCTTTCATTACTCAGGTTGATCTGTGATCTCATATCTCATAAATTCAGCAGGTAACAACCCATCCATTCCTGCCCATACTGTCCATGTGTTCCCAAAAGTTTGCCACAGGTGGTCCACCTATTCTGAAGGCCTTCTTTGCACAACCATCATATTATTATTTAGAGTAAAAAGAAAGATCTGCTTTGGAGCCTGAAATTGGCTACTTATGCTAATAATAAATGAGATTGCTGCCAAATCTCTCTATTCCATATTGAGATGTGATTCCCCTGGCTATAGTCCAGGAAAGGTATGGCAAAAGACATCTTCCATTTGTGAGCTACTCCGAGACCACCTATTGTATAGACAAGGCAGATGAAGGGGAAAGCCCTTGCTTACTCTGGTGTTTCAGAAAATATGCATACATGCATATATACACATACACACCTATACATACATGTCTGTGCATATGCATACATACATATATATTTGGTTAGGTAACACAGAATCCAATTATTCTGTTGCTCAACTTCATGGCAGCATCTACACAACTGCAATTATTGCTGTGAGCTTGTAAGGGGCATGGGATTTCCCCTGCAACTACTCAGGTGTGGTGTTCTCCCCTTTCATTCTGAAACAATATAGCTGGAGAATTGTCCTTCTGAACAAAGTGTAGGAAAGTGTTCCATGAATTAGGGACAATCAACAACTAAAACTGTGTTCAATTTAATTTTTTGTCTGATGTTCACTTTTCTGACCTTAATTTTCAAGGACGTCTGATATAGATAAAAGTCTGGTTCATATAGAGGATCAGAGTGGAATTCTCTTTTTTTTTCGTCTTCAAATCACTTGAAAAAATGCAAGTCTGTATGACATTTCAAAGTAACCCTGGTGGTTTCAAATGGACATGAAACTGAATATGGCTGGTATCCAATTTTTTCAGCAAAGAATAGTGCAGTGGCGAACAATTAAGCACAGCAGTTGAATCTTTTGCTTAGGTTTTTTTTTTTTTTTTGCAATTAGGGAATGTATTCATCATATAAAGTCTTACTGTCAGATGGATCCCAGTAACTTAGACTGAAGATCTTTTGTGAAACTGATGGGTGCAAATTATATGAATTAAACACTAGGCTTGAATAAAACAGCAGAAAGTTTTTCTTTTGGGGGTAGGGTGGGAAGAGGGTCACATTTTTTTAGAGTGAAAGTCTTTAGTGTAGTTTAATAAAAAAACAGTAAGATAAAGCAAAATGTTAAGTATAGTTCTAATTTAGAATTTATAGAGACTTTAAAAGTTGAGAAACTATCCAAAGGAGACTGAAAATTAGTTAATATTTTGTCTCTAAGCAAGGGAAACACAGGGAACATGTAAAATTATTCAATATAGATAGAGACTATTTTAGAAATAGTAAGCTTTGTCGGATTGAAATTAAACACAATGCTGAATTTTGGTTTAGGATGCCCTTTGAAGTCATCATGGATTTTCTGGGTATACCTGAGGGCCATTTTGATTCCTGAGTTTACACATTAGATGATATATATTAGAGTAACTTTGGATGCATTATTTTTTACAAGTTAATGATGAGTGTTCATAACTCACTTATGGCTTCATTTCACTCTGCCACTACTGACTTATGAGAGCATCAATAATTTGCGAAAATAAATTATTTATCAGAAGCCAAGCCATTATATGTCCTGTTTATGAAACATTTTAGTTTTAGTCAGTATTGATGAAATGCTTTCTTTTATGTACTAGAGGAACCAAAGACTCTAGTTGCACACTCTGAAGGCAATCATTGGAAAGATGAAGAGACAATGAAGAATAAAATTCTGCATTCATTCTGCTACAACTGTGCTATTCAGGTTTTTTTAAGAGAAGACAAAGGAAACTGAATATTTTTAATATAGGAGGTATGAGCAGAGCCTTAAGAAGTAGAAAAGCAAAAGCAAAATTATGTGAAATGAAATTCCCTAGCCTATCATCTTAGAATCTAGGAAGTTCATCTTCCGTGTTCACAGGATCACAGATCCAGAGCTGGAAGGAAAAATTTATTTTCACCCTCATTTTACATGTGAGGAAACTGAGACCAAGAGAAATTTAAAAACATTAAATGTCTGGCCTGGTATCATATAGGGAGTCAGTTATAGAGCTGGGATGTTCAGTATTGTCTAGCAAATATAAGACTAGCAAAGAAAAATCAAGAGCAAAGGCCATACTTTGACAAAGCAGAATAATATTTGTTGAGGTTCAATAAAAAGATCTCACTGACTGTAGTACTTGTGTTTCTGAGTCTCTCACACTGGCAAGACTGTTTAAGCAATGGACAGGATGTCACAATATGGAAACTTTTTATTATATCTAGTACTATCACAAATACAGTCCAAGACAATTTGAAAAGGAAGGTTAGCAGTGTGTACATTATAGGGACAAATGGTCGTTATTAACATCTTGATCTGTTCAATTAAATAGTTTTGAGTATTTCTTATACTCAATAAATCCCATTTTTCTCATGGCATTCTTTATCAAAAACACGGTTCTCCAAATTTTCCTGTTCCCAGAAGCTATTGTGCTAATTGTTTTGAGAACATCACTGGACCTCCTTGATGAAATTTCATAGTTATCCTTTCTGCAAAAATGACTACTTGAATAGAAGGCAGAGCTGCTTTGCTATCATATACCTACTCCATCAAAAACCTGAAATTCATACCAGAACAAATAATGATTTTTAAAACCCAATGAGAATTCATAGTAAATTTTTTCTTCTACCCTAGAACTGTTCAAGAAGTCATCCAGAATCCCAAGGATGATAGGGAAGCGAGCCTCCTTTAGTAAAACTAATATCAGCTAAGCATAGCCTCCTACGACAAACAGAGATGGCCGTGAATACATGTAGCTTGAAAGACTTTGTGTTCTGAGAAAGCAAGAATAGAGGGTCCCTTCTGAGAAAGTTCTAGGAAGGGGACATGGAAAGTGCTAGACAGCTCAGATTACAATAGAGTGGTACAGGGGTGGCCAGGGAGCACAGCTAGTAGGAGCACTAGCTCCAGTGTCGGGATGACCTGGAGATCAAATCCTGGGCTCAGACACTTAGCACCCACCCAGAAACACCTGGCTGTGTAACCTTGAGCAAGTTACTTAACTCCAATTGCTTAGGGGCAGCCAGGTGGCTCAGCAAATAAGAACACCGGCTCCAGTGTCAGGATGACCTGGGTCAAATCCGGGCTCAGATACTTAGCACCACACCCAGAAATAATAACTGGCTGTGTAACCTTGAGCAAGTTACTTAACCCCGATTGCTTAAAAAAAAAAAAAAAAGAATAGAGCGGTAAGATTCTCAGGGGATTCAAGTTCTCTAATACTTTATCCCAAGATAGAAGTGTTTTGAATCTCAAAGATCTAGGGGATCCTAACTCTGTTAGGTTGAAGATAACACAGATACCCAGGGCACCAAACAGGCACCAAAACCTCAACAAAACACCAAACACCTCAGCCAAAAACCCAGCAGGGAGGTAGATAACAACTCTGATACAAAGCCCGAGTTCAAGAACTAAAGTTGGAAAGCTGGCCAAGGAGAAAATAATCACCAAGTATCCAAAATTATTGTAAATCTAGAGATCCCCCAAAAGGACAAACATCTCTATAATAACTATAAGAAGTAATTCAAAGGGGAAAAAAGGAAAAAACCAGAAATTAAATAAAAGATTTTTTTAATGAAAACCTTTAAAAAAAGAATTGAAAGAAAAATAGATAGCTACAAAAAGAAAACCTTAGTCATGAAATGGACTCCATGAAAACTAGAATAGACTATAAAGAAATCAATAACTTCATGAGACTTCAAGAAATATTGTAACAAGATTTTTCTAAATAGAAGAAAATTATATGTTACAAAAAATCTGATCTAGAAAACAGGTTAAAGAGATAAAATTTAAGAATCACTGGTCTTTCATAAAGCCACCATAAAAATCCTAGACACTATATTCCAAGAAATCATAAATGAAAATTTACCTGACCTATTAGAACCAGAGGATAAAGTAAAGATAGAAAAAAAATCCATTGATCACCTCCTGTAAGGATCCTTAAAAGAAAAAGCTCTTCAAAAATATTTCATTTTATCCTCACAACAACCCTGAGATGAGGGTGCTATTATTATCCCCATTTTGCAGATGAGGAAACTGAGGCATGAATATCATGACTTTCCCATGGTCACACAGCTAGTAAAGCTAGACATCCCTGACTCTGGATTTAATACTTTATTCACTATACCTCCTAGTTTCCCCAAGAATAATATCAGGAAAGGAATAGTTGCAAAACAAACTTCCTGATCCTGAAAGGAGAAAGCAAAGACTTATAATTTAAGGGAGTGCCTTTGATTACCTTTTACACAATTGGAGAAAGGCTGGAGAAATTGTAATATATGAATATAATGGAATATTATTACACTGTAAGAAATGTCAGAGACAATTTCAGAGAATCTTAGGTAATATGAACTGGGATAGAATGAAGTGAGCATAACCAGGAGAACAATCTATACAAGCAAAGCAAAATTGTAAAGAGATATAACTCTGAAGGAATTAAGACTTCTGATCAATGTGATAATCAACCACATTTTCAGAGAACCTATGACTAAACATGTTACCCACCTCCTGATATAGAGGAGGCAAAAAGCATATAATGAAACATACAATTTTGTATGTGGCCATAGGATGGATTATTTTTGTTTATTTGCTGCAAGTGTTTTTTTCTTCCTTTCTCTTGTATTTCAATGGGTTGGATGGGGGGAGAGGGAAAATTAGCAATAGCAATGACACCAAAAGAGAGCCATTAAAACATTTTTTTCTAAATGCACAAAAGAGAAGAGAAGGGAATTCAAAAGGATGCAGACATAAGCCAGTTTTTGAAAGTAGCATGTAGAATTTGTCATATATACAAAAAGCAAGCATTATGAAATGGAGGCTTACAGTTTAATAGGGAACACACTCTGCATGATCTTCTATACAAACACAAATGCTTTTTCATTATAATTTCAGAATTATAAAAATTAAAAGCAAAAAAGAGAGAGAAAGATATTTATGGTTGACATAACAAAGTGAGCCTGTCCATATATAGTTTCTTTTAAAGTAGGTGAATTGGTCAAGTATTTATTGTCTATTATGTTCCATACACTGTGCTAAGCTTTGGAGTTACAAAGAAATGGAAAAGTATTCCTTACACTCAAGGAGTTTGCAGTCTTTTAAAAATATTATTTATTTATTCATTCATTCATTTTTTTACTTTTTATTTTTCAACATTCATTTCCACAAGATTTCAAGTTACAAATTTCCTCCCTGTCTCTCCCCTACCCCTCACTCCAAGATAGCAAGCATACTGAATACCCCTTCCCTCAATCTGTTCTCTCTTATGTCCTCCCCATCCCCTTATATATATATATATATATATATATATATATATATATATGTACACATATATTCCCTTCAACTATCCTCATACTGAGAAAAGTTTCATGAGTTATAATTATCATTTTTCCATGTAGGAATGTAAATAGTTCATCTTTAATAAGTTCCTTATGATTTCTTTTTCCTGTTCACCTTCTCATGCTTCTTGTATTTGAAAGTCAAATTTTCTGTTCAGCTCTAGTCTTTTCATCAAGAATGCTTAGAAGTCCTCTATTTCATTTAATATCCATATTTTCCCCTGAAGTATTATACTCAGTTTTGCTGGGTAGGTTATTCTTGGTTTTGATCCTAGCTCCTTTGACCTCTGGAATATCATATTCCAAGCCCTTCGATCCCTTAATGTAGAAGCTGCTAGGTCTTGTGTTATCCTGATTGTGTTTCCACAATAATCAAATTTTTCCTTCCTGACTGCTTATAATATTTTCTCCTTGATCTGGAAACTCTGAAATTTGGCTACAATATTCCTAGGAGTTTTCTTATTGGGATCTTTTTCAAGAGGTGACCAGTGAATTCTTTCCATTTCTATTTTGCCCTCTGGTTCTAGAATATCAGGACAATTTTCCTTGAGAATTTCTTGAAAGATGATGTCTAAGCTCTCTTTTTGATAATGGCTCTCAGGAAGTCCAATAATTTTTTAATGATCTCTCCAGGATCTATTTTCCAGGTGATTGGTTTTTCCAATGAGATATTTCACAGTCTACTGTTTTTTTCATTTATTTGGATCTATTTAATAATATCTTGATTTCTTGTAAAGTCATTAGCTTCCATTTGCTCCAGTCTAATTTTGGAGGAATTATTCTCCAAATTACTCTCAGTGAGTTTTTGAAATTCCTTTTCCATCTGGCAAATTTGACTTTTTAAGGTATTCTTCTCCTCATTGGCTTTTGGACTTCTTTTGCCATTTGAAGCAGTCTATTTTTAAGGTGTTATTTTCTTCAGTCAGGCTATTGACTCATTCTTCATGATTTTCTTGCATCATTCTAATTTCTCTTCTCAATTTTTCCTCTACTTCTCTTACTTGATTTTCAAAATCATTCTTGAGCTCCTCTGTGGCCTGTGACCAATTCATATTTTTCCTGGAGGCTTTTGATGCAGGAGTTCTGATTTTGTTGTCTTCTTCTGGCTCTATGTTTTGATCCTCTCTGCCCCCCCCCAAAAGGATTCTATAGTCTGATTTCACTTCCTCTGTTTGCTTATCTTGCCAGCCAATTACTTGTCTTTTGATCTCTTTGCCATAGTGGAACTCTATTTCCAGAGTGGAGAGTGCTGTGTCCCAAATTTCTGGTATTTTGCATAGCTGTTGTTACAGTTTTTTTCCAGGCACCTGCCTCAGAACTGTGAGGAGGACTCTTTATCCACAGCCTCAACAAGCTCTGCCATACCAGGTCTCCTTACCCCAGAGTCCAACTTTGACAGAAACAATTCAAATATCATGGAGTCATAGTCAGAATAACATAAGATTTAGCAGCTTCTACATTAAAGGATAAGAAGGCTTGGAATGTGATATTCTGGAGGGCAAAGGAGGTAGGATTGCAACCAAGAATAATCCAACCAATAAACTGAGTATAATCCTTGGGGAGAAAAATAGATATTTAATGAAATAGAGAACTTTGAAATATTCTTGTTGAAAAAAACTAAAGCTGCATAGAAAATTTGACATTCAAATACAAGATTCAAGAGAAGGATAAAAAGTAAGCTTGAAAGAGAAATTGTAAATTATTCAATAAGGTTAAACTGCTTACATTCCTACAGGGGAGGGGGAATATTTGTAATGCATAAGAATTTTATCATTATTAGGACAGTTAGAGAGTTAGAAAGAATATACATAGATAGATATCATGGGTATGAGTTGAATATGATGGAATATTTTTAAAAATTAAATTAAGGAATGAGAAAGATGGATACATTGGGAGAAAGGGGAAGAAAGAGGTAGAATAGGGTAAATTATATCACATAAAAGAGGCACAAAAAATCTTTTACTATGGAAAGAAAGATATGGTAGGTGGTAGAAGTGCTTCAACCTTACTCTCATTGGAGTTGAATTAAAGAGACAATAACATACACACTAGTTGGGTATAGAAATCTATCTTGTCCTATAGAGAAGTAAAAAGGGAGGGTGAAAAGATAAGAAGAAGGGGCAATAAAAAAGAATGGATTGGGAAAAGTGGTGGTCAGAAGCAAAATAAACTTTTGGGGAGGTACAGGATGAAAGGAGAGGGGGGGAATATAAGAGGGAGGGAAATACAAAGTTAGTAATCATAACTGTGGATGGGAATGGGATGGACTCGCCTATAAAATAGAACCAGATAGCAGAGTGGACTAAAAACAAGAATCCAATAATATGCTGTTTACAAGAAACACTTGAAGCAGAGGCTGGAGCAGACTACTTCAGCTAAATTTTTTTTTAAATCAGGCATTGCTATCATGATGTCATTAAAGCAAAAATAGATTTAATTAAAAGAGATAAGCAGGGAAAGCATATTGCTAAAAGATGCCATAGACAATGAAGTAATATCAATAGTAAGGATATATACACCAAATGGTACAACATCCACATTCTTAACAGAAAAGTTAAATGAGTTACAGGAGGAAATAGACAGTAAAACTAAACTTGTGTGTGTGTGGGGGGGGGCTTTAACTGTCCCCTCTCAGAACTAGATAAATTTAACCAAAAAAAATCAACCAAAATGAAGTCAAGAAGATGAGTAGAATTTTATAAAAGTTAGATATGATAGACCTCTGGAGGGAATTGAATGAAAATGGAAAGTGATACACCTTTTCTCAGTAGTATATAGCACCTATACAAAAATTGACAATATATTAGGGTATAAAAACCTCACAACCAAATGCAGAAAAGCAGAAATATTAAATGCATCCTTTTCAGATCATGATACAATAAAAATTATATTCAACAAAGGCCTATGGAAACACAGATTAAAAATTAATTGGCAACCAAATAATCTAAATCCCAAAGAATGAATAGGTCAAAAAACAAAGCAGAGAAACAATGTAATTTCATTAAAGAGAATAACAACAATAAGTCAATATACAAAGATTTATGGGATATAGACAAAACAGTGCTTAGGCAAAAAAAAAATACATATCTCTAAATGCTTACATTAATAAATTAGAGAAAGGGTATATCAATGAATTAGGCATGCAATTAAAAAATAGAAAAAGAAAAATTACAAATCCTTTATTAAAGAACAAATTATAAATTCTGAAAATAAAGGAGAGATTGATAAAATTGAAAGTAAGGAAACTATTGAAAAGATAAAGTTAGACACTTGTTTTATAGGAAAAAAACAATAAAATAGATAAACCATCAGTTAATTTGATTTTTAAAAAAGAAAAAACCCCAAATTACCAGTTTTGAAAAATGAAAAATTACTCAGATTAACAGAAGAGGAAATAAAATACTTAAATAACTTCATATTAAAAAAATAAATTGAACAAATCATCAATGAGATCCTTAAGAAAAAACCCCTAGGACCAGATGGATTCACAAGTGAATTCTCACAAACATTTAAGAACAATTAATGCCAATGCTATATAAACTATTTGGAAAAATAGGCAAATAAATAGTCCTACCAAATTTCTTTCATGACACAAATACGGGGCTTATACCTATCCAAGAAGAGCAAAAACAAAGAAAGAAAACTATAGACCAATTCTCATAATGAACATTATAAAAAATTTTGCTATATTGTAGCAAAATATCACAGCAATCATATTCTATGTCCAGGTGGGATTTATACCAGCAATTTAGAGCTGGTTCACTATTAGGAAACTATCGGTATAACTTACCATCTCAATGACAAAACCAACAGAAATCATATAATTGTATCAATAGATACAGAAAAAGCTTTTGACAAAACACAATACTCATTCCTTTTTTTTTTTTTAAAGCAATCGGGGTTTAGTAACTTGCTCAAGTTTACATGGCCAGTTATTTCTGGGTGTGGTACTGAGTATCTGAGCCCAGGATTCGATCCAGGTCATCCCGACACTGGAGCCAGTGCTCTTACTTGCTGAGCCACCTGGCTGCCTCTAAGCAATTAGGGTTAAGTAACTTGCTCAAGGTTACACAGCCAGGTGTTTCTGGGTGGGTGCTAAGTGTGAGCCTGGTATTCGATCTCCAGGTTATCCCAACACTGGAGCCAGTGCTCTTACTCGCTGTGCTACCTTGCCACCCCTACACAATACTCATTCCTACGAAAAAACACTAGAAAGCATAGGAATATGTGGAGCTTTACTTAAAGTGATAAATAGTACCTATCTAAAACCATCAGCAAGCACTATCTGTAATGGGAATAAGCTAGAAGTCTTCCCAAGAAGATTGGAGTAAAGTAAGGATGTGCGTTATTGTTGCTATTATCCAATATTATTGAATTCTGTATTATTCAGTATTAGGAATGTTAGCTATAGTAATTAAAAAGGGAAAAGAAATTGAAAAAATAAAAATAGGCAATGAGGAAGCAAAACTATCACCCTTTGCAGATAATATGATGATAACCTTAAAGACTCCTAAAGAATCAATTTAAAAATTAAATGAAATTATGAACAACTTCAGCAAAGTTGCAGGGTATAAAATAAATCATCCACATTTTATATATATGTTTGTATGTATGTATGTATGTATGTATACACTCACATATAACCAACAAATTCTAGCATCAAGAGATAGAAAGAGGGGGCACAGAACCAAGATGTTAGAGTAGAAACAGGATTTCCTCATGGCTCTGACTTCCACCTTCTCCAATACATGTAAAAAATTACTCTAAACAAAATTTAGTGCTACAGAACCCACAATGTGACAGAGAGAAACAAATCTTCCACTGAAAGAAGCCTGGAAGGTCAGCAGGAAGGGTCCATCACAGTATGTTGGGAGCTGAGCTCAGTCCCTACTGAGCCGTGGTTTTAGTCCCACAGTGGCCCAGACCAGCATGGCTGAAGCAGACCTCACTAGAGTAAATCACCACCAGCTGTAGTGGTTTCCAGACTTCTCAATCCACAAATGCCAGAGACAAAATAAAAGGTCAGTGTGGAACTTTGTTGGAACAGGAGGACCGCAGTCCAGTTGCTACCCCCAGGGTGAGAAGCAGAGGAGATGCAGTGGCTGCAGCTACTGCCCTGTGGCTGCTTCTGGAGCTCCTGGCCTGCAGATTGTAGGGGGACCAAGCAACCATTCAGAGGCTAAGTGCTCTTGCTTTAACCTGCTTGGATCCAGATCGTGGACTTGGGTGTTGGTCTTGGGGTGTGTGACAAATGAGCCAGAGCATGTGGGGGCTGTAGA
Organism: Petaurus breviceps papuanus; assembly: GCF_028583685.1. Lineage (NCBI taxonomy): Eukaryota > Metazoa > Chordata > Mammalia > Diprotodontia > Petauridae > Petaurus > Petaurus breviceps. The sequence continues at coordinate 5,075,465 of NW_027187327.1, forward strand.
GAGGGTGCCCATCTAATAGCTCCAGCAGCTGGCAAAACCCCAACGATTTGGGACATAGCTCTCTCCATTATGGAAGCAGAGTTCTACCAATGCAAAGAGCTCAAAAGTCAAGTAATTGGCTGCCAATATGAGTAAGCAACAGAAGCAAAAACAGACCATAGAATCCTTTTTTGGGGACAAAAAGGATCAAGACATGGAGTGGGAGAAAGACATGAAAGTCAGAACTCCTGCATCAAAAGCCACCAAGAAAAATATGAATTGGTTACAGGCCATGGTGGAGCTCAGGAAGGATTTTGAAACTCAAGTAAGAGAAGTGGAGGAAAAATTGGGAAGAGAGATAATACTGATCCAAGAAAATCAAGAAAAGTGAGTCAACAGCCTGCTAAAGGAGACCCAAAAAAATACGGAATAGTATTAGAAAATAGACTAACTCAAATGGCAAAAGAAGCCCAAAAAGTCAATGAGGAGAAGAATGCTTTACAAAGCTGAATTTGCCAAATGGAAAAGGATTTTTTAAAAACTGACTGAAGAGAATAATTCCTCCAAAATCAGACTGGAACAATTGGAAGCCAATGACTTTATGAGAAATCAAGATACTATTAAACAGATCCAAACAAATGAAAAAAATAGAAGGCAATGTGAAATATCTCATTGGAAAAACCAATCACCTGGAAAATAGATCTAGGAGAGATCGTTCAAAAATTATTGGTCTGAGAGCCATAATAAAAAAAAAAGAGTCTAGACATCATCTTTCAAGAAATTCTCAAGGAAAATTGCCCTGATATTCTAGAACCAGAGGGCAAAATAGAAATGGAAAGAATTCACTGATCACCTCTTGAAAAAGATCCCAAAAAGAAAACTCCTAGGAATATTATAGCCAAATTTCAGAGTTCCCAGGTCAAGGAGAAAATATTATAAGCAGACAGGAAGAAACAACTTGAGTATTGTGAAAACACAATCAGGATAACACAAGACCTAGCAGATTCTACATTAAGGGATTGGAGGGCTTGGAATATGATATTCCAGAGGTCAAAGGAGCTAGGATTAAAACCAAGAATAACCTACCCAGCAAAACTGAGTATAATGCTACAGGGGAAAATATTGATATTCAATGAAATAGAGGACTTTCAAGCATTCTTGATGAAAAGATCAGAGCTGAACAGAAAATTTAACTTTCAAATACAAGAAGCAAGAGAAGCATGAGAAGGTAAATAGGAAAAAAAATCATAAGGAACTTATTAAAGATCGACTATCTACATTCCTACATGGAATAATTATAATTGTAACTCATAAGACTTTTCTCAGTATGAGGATAGCTAAAGGGAATATATATGTATATATGTGTGTGTATACATACATATATTTGTATGTATAAGAGATATATGTGTGTATATATATATATGTGAGTGTGGGCATTTATATGTCCATGTATACATAGAGGGCACAGGATGAGTTGAATATAAAGGGATGATATCTAAAAAATAAAATTTAGAGGTGACAGAGGAGTTTGTTCAGAGAAGAAGAAAGGAAGTGATAGATTAGGGTAAATTATCTCATATAAAAGAGGTAAGAGAAATTTGTTACAATGGAGGGGAAGAGCAGGAAGGTGAAAGGAATGGGACAACCTGATTCTCATAGAATTTGGCCTAAGGAGGGAATAACATACACACTCAATTGGGTATGTTACCCTACAGGAAAATAGGGAGCTAGGGGATGAGGGTGGAGGATAGAAGGGAGGGCAGATTGGGGGAGAGGGTTGTTAGAAGCAAAGATTTTTGAAAAGGGATAGGGTCAAAGGAGAAAATAGAATGTGGGGGTGGGATAGGATGGAGAGAAATATAGTTACTCTTTCACAATATAACTATTATGGAAATGATTTGGAAAAAAACTACACATGTACTATCTATATTGAATTGCTTGTTTTCCCAGTGGGGGAGAGAAGAAGGGGGAAAAAATCTGGAACTCAAAGTTTTAAAAACAAATGTTTAAAAATTGTTTTTTACATGAAAATGGGAAATAAGATATACAGGTACTGGTGTATAGAAACCCATCTTGCCCTACTAGGAAGTTAGGGGGTGAAAGGGGAGGATATAAGAGAGAACAGATTGGGGGAAGAGGTATTCAGTAGGCTTGCTATTTTGTGGGTAGAGAAAAAATTGTAACTCAAAATGTGGAAATGAATGTTGAAAACTAAAAATTTATTTATTAAAAATAAAAAGAAATTTCATTTAAAATAATTGTAGATAAAATAAAATATTTGGAAGTCTACCTTTGAAGAGAAACCCAGGAGATATATGAACATAATTACAAAACACTTTTCACACAAATAAAGGCAGATCTAAATAATTGGGGAAATATTAATTGCTCATGTATAGACCAAGCCAATATAATACAAATGAAAATTCTACTTGACTTAATTTACTTGCTCAGTGCCATATCAATCAAAATACCAAAAATTATTTTTTATGAAACTATTAAAAATAAAAGCAAAATTTATCTGGAAGAACAAAAGGTCAAGAATATCAGGGGAGTTAACAAAATAAATGTTAAATATGTGGTGTAGCAGTACGAGAACTCAAATTGTATTACAAAATGGCATTCATCAAAGCAAACTAGTTATGGCTAAGAAATAAAGTGGTAGATCAATGGAGTAGATTAGGTATATAATACACAGTAGTAAATAACCATAGTAATCTAGTGGTTGATAAACCCAAAGATCCAAGCTTTAGGGAGGAGAATTTTCTATCTGACAAAAATTGTTGGAAATATTGCAAAGCAATTTGGCAGAAACGACTTTGAATCAATATTTCAAATAGTATGTCCAGGTAAAGTCAAACTGGATGCATGATTTAGATATAAAAGGTGGTATCATAAGCAAATTATGGGAGTGTGGAATATCTTATGTGTCAGATCTATTGATAAGGGAAGATAAGGACCAAATAACAGATAGAGAACATTAAGGTAAGTAAAATGGATAATTTTGATTACATCAAATTTTTAAAGTTTTGCACAACAAAACCAATGGAATCAAGATTAGAAGGAAAACAAAAAAACTTGGGAAAATATTTTACAGCAAATTTCTCTGATAAAGGCTTCATTTCTCAAAAATATGGAGAACTTAGTCAAATGTATAAGAATACAAGTCATTCCCTAATTGACTAACAGTTAAAGGATATAATAAACTGACAACTTTCAGATGAAGAAATCAAAGCTATCTATTGTCATATACAAAAAAATACTGTAAATCAACGTTGATTAGATATATAAAAATTAAGACAACTCTGAGATACCACCTCAAATCTATCAGATAAACTAATATGACAGAAAAGTAAAATGATGGATGGAACACTAATTTACTGTTGGAGGACTAACAAAAATTGGCACACTAATTTACTGTTGGAGGAGTTGTGAACTGATTGAATCACTCTAGAGAACAATTTGGAACAATGCCCAAAGGGCTACAAAATTATGCATATCCTTTGATCCAGCAAAAACTCTACTAGATCTGTATCTCAAACAGAAAGGAAGGAAGGAAGGAAGGAAGGAAGGAGGGAGGAAGGAAGAAAAGAAAGAAGAAAGGAAAGAAGGAAGGAATGAAGAGAGGAAGGGAGGGAGGAAGAGAAAAAGGATCCATATGTACAAAAATATTTATAGCAGCTCTTTTTGCAATGGTAAAGAAATGGAAATCAAGGTGATGCTCATCAATTGGGGAAATGATCAGCAAGTTGTCATTTTTTTTAAGCAATCGGGGTTAAATAATTTGCTCAAGGTTACACAGCCAGTTATTTCTGGATGTGGTGCTAAGTATCTGAGCCCAGATTTGATCCACAGGTCATCCTGACACCGGAACCGGTGCTCTTACTCACTGAGCCACCTAGCCACCTCTACAAGTTGTCATATATTATTGTGATGAAATACTATTGTGCTATAAAAACTGATGAACTGGATGGTTTCAGAAAAACCTGTGAAGACATATGAACTAATGCAAAGTGAAGTGAGTAGAACCAGGAGAACACTGTACACAGTAGCAGCAGTATTGTTACAATGATCAACTGTGAATAATAGCTATCCTTGGCAATACAATGATCTAAGACATTTGCAAAGGACTTTTTTTTTTTTGCCTTTTGGAGGGCAATTGGGGTTAAGTAACTTGCCCAAGGTTACATGGCTAGTTTTTTTGTGTGGGTATTAAGTGTCTGAGTCCGGAACTGAACTGGGGTCCTCCTGACTCCAGGCCGGCACTTTTACTCACTGCGCCACCTAGCTGCCCCAATTTCACATTCATTCATTTATCTATCTATCTATCTATCTATCTATCTATCTATCTGTCTGTCTGTCTGTCTGTCTATAATCTATCTATCTATTTAATTATTTTGGAGGGCAATTGGGGTTAAGTGACTTGCCCAAGGCACACGGCTAGTTTTTGTGTTGTGTCTGAGGCTGAATTTGAACTCAGGTCCTCCTGACTCCAGGGCCAGTGCTCTATTCACTGCGCCACCTAGCCACCCCTTCCAAAGGACTTTTGATGAAAAACACCATCCACCAGTGGAATAAATGAAGTACACAATATATAGTTGTAAATGACCATAGTAATATAATGATTGATAAACCCAAAGACTCATGTTTTGGGGACAAAAACTCACTATTTGACAAAAATTGCTGAGAAAACTGGAAAACAGTATGGCAGAAATTTGGAAAAGACCAGCATCTTATACTGTATTATACCAAGAGAAGGTAAAAATGGGTAAATGATTTAAACATAAAGGGTGATACCATAAACAAATTAGGATAGCAAGGAATATTTTACCTCTCAGATCTATGGATAAGGGAAGACTTTATAATCAAACAAGTGATAGAGAACATTATAAGATGTAAAATGGGTAATTTTGATTATATTAAATTAAAGTTTTTGAACAAACAAAATCAATGCTGTCAAGATTAGAAGGAAAGCAGAAAGCTAGGGAATTTTTTTTACAGCAAGCATCTCTGATAAAAGCATTCTATCTCAAAAATATAGAGAACTGAGTCAAGTTTATAAGACTACAAGTAATTCCACAATTGATAAATGGTCAAAGGATATGAACAGGCAGTTTTTAGCCAAACAAATCAAAGCTATCTACAATCATATTTTTAAAATGCTCTAAATCACTACTGATTAGAGAAATGCAAATGAAGATAACTGAGATACCACCTCATACCAATCAGATTATTTGACAAAAAAAGGAAAATTATAAATGTTGGACAGCATGTGGGAAAATTGGGAAACTAAAGCATTGTTGGTAGGGTTATGAACTGATCCAAGCATTTTGGAATACAATTTTGAACTATGTCCAAAGGGCTATAAACTGTGCATATCCTTTGATCCAGCAATACCACTTCTAGATATATATCCCAAAGAGATCATTAAAAAGGGGAAGTTCCTCATATACAAAAATATTTATAGCAGCTCTTTTTTTTGTGGTATCAAAGAATTGAAAATTGAGATGATGGCCATCAATTGAGGAATGGCTGAACAAGTTGTGGTATATGGTTGTAATTAAATACTATTATGTATAAGAAATGATAAGTGAGATGACTTCAGAAAAACCTGGAAAGATTTACATGAACTGATGCACAGTGGAGTGAGCAGAACCAAAAGAACATTGTACGTATTAAGAGCAATATTGTACGACGATCAACAGTGAATGACTTAGCTATCTTCAGCAATACAAAGATCCAAGATAATTCCAAATCATGGCAAAAAAAATGTGAACCACATCCAGCAAAAGAACTGATAGAGTCTAAATGTAGATCAAGATATGCTTTTTTTTACTCCATGTGTGTATGTGTGTGTTTTCTTTTGTAACCTGTCTAATATGGACATTTGTTTTGCATGACTGTATATATGTATACATATATATATATATTCTATATAAAATTGCTTGTATTCTCAAAGGGTATAAGGGAGAGAGAGAATTTGTCATTTAGATTTTTAAAAAGCAAATGTTAGAGGGGCAGCTAGGTTGAGAAGTGAATAGAGCACTGGCCCTGAAGTCAGGAGGACCTGAGTTCAAATCTGACCTCAGACACTTAACACTTACTAGCTGTGTGACCTTGGTCAAGTCACTTAACCCCAATTGCCTTACTTTCCCCCCTCCAAAAAGAAAAAAAAAACACACAAAAAATCAAATGTTAGAAATTTTTCTACATGTAATTTTAAAAAATATATTTTAAAATTTCCCTCAAAAATAATATTAATAAAAGATAACTTATTTCTTATTTCTGCTTCTGTATTCAATCTGTTATGATAAGTTGTTTTGGTTGAGGTATATGAAGGAAATATGGCCTCACACAGATATGTACTTGGAAAAGGGACAAGAGTTTAATATACAAGTAACATCTTAATATTATGAAAATAGTTTGATCCCATAGTGATCCTTTGAGAATTTCTGGTCTATTCAAATAAGTACCTAATAAGGGTAGTGGCAGTGGAAATAGAAAGGAGGCTATAGATATGATAGAGATAGCAAAGACAGAACTTCATAATTCATTAGGTATGTGAGCATAAAGGAAAAAAAGAGTTGGGGATGGAAGCCCCACCAAGGTTTCAAATGTGGGAGATCATTGAATAGTAGGGCAATGTGACTGACAAAAATGATTAATTCTAAACCTTAATTCAATTTAAGGGAAAGTACAATAATTTCATCAGGACACCTTGAGTTTTAGGTAGTGGTGGAATATATATATGTGGAAATATCCTGAAGGCAATTGAAGATCCAAGTCTGGAGTTTGACAAAGAGTTCAGGACCAGAGAGAAAGATTTGAGAGTCACCTCTATCAAAGTGAGAGTTAAAGCCATTGAAATGTGTAAGATTCCTAAAGGGAGAAAGCAGAGATAAGACAGACAAAAACACTTTATTTCTCTGTCCCACATGAGAATATCATATGATAATTAGAAATTTATTCAGAATTAACTAATTTCTGTGGAAAAGTATAGCACAGGCCAATTACTTCTCATTTCTCAGTGTCTGCTATGGTATTTCTCCTTAACCAATTTGTTAACCATCAACTCAACCAAACACATCGTCAATTCAGCCACAATAGCCAAACTGGTTGTTCGATAGCCTTGTCAAGGCTTATGTTTAGAGTGTCTTTCATGGGTGGTCAAAGAAATTTCATTCTTTCAAGCGAATACTTAGAGCAGCTGAAACTGAAAAAGAAAGTTGAAATGAGAATGTTGGTCCTGATGGGCAGTAAGGAAGATCATTTCAACATGGGGAGAAAGGTATTGAGGTTGTGAGCTGATTTTCTCGGACATGAGGCCTTTTGAAACCAGCCCATGCCTCCTTTTTCCAAGGCTATTATGCTTATAGTAATTTCTCGGTCACAACATAAATAAAATAGCTGTGCAAATAGCCACTTAACCTGAGATTCTGCTGTTTGTAGAAGGCCTGTTTGTACAGGTCACAGGAAGTCCCAACATTGCCTCGTTCCATCACATCCAATTCTACTGTGGACAATAAAAGCCACTTCAGCTGGAGAAGTAGAAAGAATGATTTTTTAATGTAGGTTTTCTAATATCAATGTCCTGAGAAGAGTTGGTGATTTTTTGTGTTTTTATTTATAAAACTGAAATAAAATATTTACTTTCATCTTCTTAAAAAAAAAAAACTGGGATCAAATTTCTTGTCCTCACTTTCCTAAAAATAAAAGTTTATTTTATTGCTCTGGTTTTGTTGTTAATTTGTTAATGGTCTGGTTATTCTCATCTTTTACTTCCCATTCTTTTTTCTCTTTTCTCCAGCGTTCAGATGTTTTCACTACAATCTACTAATATGGAGTAAAACAAAGTTTCTCCTCTCCCTAGTAACTTTAAAACAATGCTTAGAATAGAGAACCATAAACAACTCTTATTCACCTCTCTGACCTTAAAGTATAAAATAATAACCTAGTACCTTGTGATTTACAGAGTTATTTATACATGTAATCTTAGAGCCTAACAAATAGCTTATAAGATAAACAAATATCCTTATTTTTGCATATCAGAAAACTGAAGCAGAATTTGACATCATTAGTCACCTTCTCCTCCTATAATATCCCTCCTTTGTATGTTTTTTTCTGACACATCTCCTACTTCTCTTCAATATTTTCTTCTATCTATCCAAATGCTTCTTCATCATCTCCTTGGCTGGTTCTTCGTCTATGGCATGCCCACTAACCCTTGGTGACCCTACAAGAATCTGTCTTGGCACCTCTTCTCTGTTTGCTCTAGTCTATACCATCTTACTTGACGTTCTCATCAGCTGTTGAGAGTTCAGTTAGGGGCAGCTAGGTGGCTCAGTGAATAGAGCACCAGCCCTAGAGTCAGGAGGCCGAGTTAAAATGTGAACTCAGACACTTAACACTTACTAGACGTGTGACCTTGGGCAAGTCACTTAAACCTAATTGCCCTGCCTTCCCCCCTCCAAAAAGCAAAAGAAAAAAGAGTTATCATCCAGTCCCAAATCCTCTTTCTCTCCTAAGTCTTTTGGAAGTTTGAACTCTGTGTCCTGTATTCATCATAAACTTAATATGAACAAAAAAAAAACCTCATTATCTTTCTCCTCAAGCTCTCCCCTTTTTCAAACTTTCTAATTGCTGCTGAGGGTATTATTCTCCTCCCAGTTACCTCGAACTGCAAACTTTGGATCATCCTCAGCTTTTTCACTGTCACCCTTCACATCCAATTTGTTGCAAAATCCCTTCGATTCTACCTTTAAAACATCTCTTATATGCATCCTTCTCCACATCTTCTCTACACTTAACACACAACCATCATTCTACTCCAGGCCCTATTCATCTCTTGTCTGAGCTATAGCAATAGCCTTCTAACTAAACTTATTGCTCAGTCGTGAACAACTTCTCGTGACTCTGTAAACCATAGTATACCAGGCACTTCCATACTGTCCAAGTGGATTGTAAAGCAAAGATACTAGAGTGGTCCACCATTTCTTTCTCCAGTTGATTGCCTTTTGTTAGAACTCTCCACTATGACCTGTCCATCTTGGGTAACCCTACACGACATAGCTCATAGTTTCATTGAGTTATGCAAGCCACCACAACAAGGCAGTGATCCAGGAGAGGTCTAATTGATCTACTTGCCTCAGATCTCTCCCCATTCCAATTCATCCTCCACTTAGCTGCCAAAGTGATTTTCTAAAGTATGGGTCTGAAGGAACTCTTTTGCTTCCAACAAGTTAAGTGACTTCTTCCTCTGCTCCCTACCATCTTCTTCCTTCCTCTGCCTGATCCTAACCATGGTGGGTTGTGTGCACACTGTTGGAAATGGCCTGTCCCAGCCAACTCTGACATACTGCTACAGAATGCCCACGTAGCTAAACATCATGGTCTTACTTAATAAAATCCTCAGGTGATGTGAAACACCAGATCTACAAGTTGGCCAAGAAGAGTTTGACTCCTTCACAGATTGGTAAATTGCTGAGCTTCTTATAGTGTGGTACAAGACATACTTGGTGACTCATAAAAAAAATGTTTTGAGAATCCTGAAGTCTAAAGGATTTGCTCCTGATTTCCTAAGGGTTTTTATCACTTGATCAAGAAAGCCATTACTGTTCACAAGCATTTTGAGGGAAATAGGAAGGATAAGGATTCTAAATTCTGTTTGATTCTGAATGAGAGCCAAATTCGCCAGCTGGCTCTGTTCTATAAGACCAAGAGAGTGCTCCTACCCAAGTGGAAATACAAATCATCCACAGCCTCTGCTTTAGTTGAATCATTTTGACTTTTTAAAATAACAAAGTTGCATTTAACTGAAAAATAAAAAATAAAGCATGGTCTGATAATGTCACCTTCCTATTCAATGAGTTCCAGTGGCCTCCTATTACCTTCAGGATCAAATATAAATTCCTCTATTTGACATTTAAAACTCTTTATAACTGGCCCCTATCTTACCTTTCCAATCTTCTTAGATTTTACTCCCTCCTTATGCTTCACAATCCAGATCTACTGGTCTAATTAATCAATGGTCCACACACACACTTCATCTCTCATCTCCATGTGTCTATACTGGCTGTTGGTCAAGCCCAGGATGTTCTGCACTCTCTCCACTCTGCTCTGCCTTTTTGCTTCCTCCAAAAACTCAGCTCAAGTCTCACCTTCTGCAAAACACTTTTACCATTTCCCCTAGCTGCTAGTACCTTCCCCTCTGAGAATACTTTTTATCAACTGTGTATATCTTGGATGTTGCCCACTTTTACCCATTGTCTCTCTTATTATAATGTAAGCTTCTTAAGGGAAGGACCCTTTTCTTTTCTTTTTATCTCCAGCCCTTAGTATAGTGTCTGGCACATAATGAGCACTTAACATTTTTAAAATTTGTTTCATTTTTAATCTACATAATAGAACAAGCATTTCCATAGCATATCATAATAAAAAAGATGATTGCAATGAAACGGCAAATCTGTTACGTACAACTTGCCATTCCTTTTAAATATATAATAAAGTTACCATGTACATTTCTCTTTTTTTCCTTTTTTCCTCTCTTCCCCACCCTAGAGATAGCTACCATTAGACACATATATGTATATATGAGTATACATATGTATATATGTGTATATATGTATACATATATACTTTATATACATATATTGGGGTGGGGGTATAAAATTATTCTATACATCTATTTCAGTTCTTTTTCTGGATGCATATAGCATCTTCCTTCATATGTCCTTTGTAATTAATTTGGGTATTTATAATAGTCAAAATGACTTGTTTGCTCAAAGCTGTTCTTAAAATAGTATTGCTGTTACTGTATACATTGTACTCTTGGTTCTGCTTATTTTGCTCTTCATTATTTTGTACACTTAATAATAATGCCTGTTGACTTACAGATTCACATAATTTGAACAGAGCCTTTTGTTTGACATTTAAAACTTTTCCCAAACTGGTTCCAAATGTTCTTTTCAGGATAATTGTATATTCATCTTGCCTTCCAATCAAACTGGCCTACTAACTGATAACCATGCACTTGTTGTACCTCATACCTCCATGGTTTTATGTGCCTGGAATGTTCTCTCTACTTATTTTACCTCTTGTAATCCCTAGTTCCCTTTAAGGTTTAGTTTGAGGATCATTTTCCAAAAGAAGACCTTTTCTGATTTACCTGGTTATCAGTGTTCCTTCTCTAAAATTAATTTATATTTATTTTGCATACATTTTGTATCAACTTATGCATGTGCATGCTATTTCTCCCAAGAGAATCTAATCTCCTTGAGGGAAGGAGTTATTTTGATGTTTGTCTTTTTATTTCAACACTTGGCACAGGGCTTGGCACTTAGCACTTAACGGATGTTTGTTGAATTGAAATACAAAGTCACATAGTACTAAGTCAGCTAGTAAATGGCAGTCAGAATTTGAACTAAGATCTTCTGTCTCCATATTGTTTGTTTTTTTTTTTTGGAGGGGAGAAGGCAGGGCAGTTGGGGTTAAGTGACTTGCCCAACGTCACACGGCTAGTACGTTTGTCAAGTGTCTGAGGTCAGATTTTAACTCAGGTCCTCCTGACTCCACTGTTGGTGCTCTATTTACTGCACCACCTAGCTGTCTCTAATGACTTGATATTGTTTAGTCATTTTTCAGTCATGTTCAACTCTTCATTAACTCATGTGGGGGTTTCTTGGCAGAGATACTGGAGTGGTTTGCCATTTTCTTCTCCAGAAGGAGTCCTACCAAATTTTTTTATTACACAAATATGTTACTGATACCTAAACTGGGAAGAGACAAAATGGAGAAAGAAAAGTATACACCAGTTTCCCTCATGAATATAAATGCAAAAATTTTAAATAAAATATTATCAAAAAAGACTACAGCAACTTATCACAAGAATAATACACTTTGATCAGGTAGGATTTATTCCAGGAATGCAAAGATTGTTCAATATTAGGAAAATTATCAGTAGAATTGATCACATCAACAGCAAAACTAGCAGAAACCATATGATTATCTCAATAGATGAAGAAAAGGCTTTTGACAAAGTACAGCACCCATTCCTGTTAAAAACACTAGAAAGTATAGGAATAAATGGAGTCTTTCTTAAAATAATAAGTAGCATCTATCTAAAGCCATCAGCAAGTATTATATGTAATGGGGATAAGCTAGAAGCATTTCCAAAAAGATCAGGGGTGAAACAAGGATGTCCACCACCACTCCTCTTATTCAATTTGGTACTAGAAATGTTACCAGTAGCAATAAGACAAGAAAAAGAAATTGAAGGAATCAAATTAGACAAAGAAGAGACTAAGCTATCACTCTTTGCAGATGATATGATGACATGCTTAGAGAATCCTAGAGAATCAAGTAAAAAACTACTTGAGATAATAAATATATTTGGCAAAGTCACAGGATATAAAATAACCCCACATAACACCTTGGTATTCCTATTTATTTCCAATGAAATTCAATAGCAAGAGATAAAAAGAAAAATTCCATTTAAAGTTACTGTAGACATTATAAAATATCTGGGAATCTATCTGCCAAAACAAACCCAGGACCTATATGAACACAATTACAAAACACTTTTCACACAAATAAAGTCAGATTTAACTAATTGGAAAAACATCAATTGCTTGTGGATGGGTCAAGCTAATATAATAAAAATGACAATTTTACCTAAATTAAATCACATATTTAGTGCCATACCAATCAATTTACCAAAAAATTACTTATAGAGCTAGAAAAAAATAGTAACAATTCGTTTGGAAGAACAAAAGGCCCAGAATATCAAGAGAATTAATGAAAAGAAATGTTAGGGAAGATGGCCTAGCCATACAATATTTTAATCTATATTATAAAGCAACAGTCATCAAAACTACTTCGTACTGGCTGAGGAATAGAGTAGTGGATCAATGGAATAAATTGGGTACACGAGACTCAGCAGTCAATGACTAATAATAATCTACTGTTTGATAAACCCAAAGATCCCAGTTTTTGAGATAAGAACTCATTATTTGACAAAAACTGCTGGGGAAACTGAAATATAATATGGCAAAAACTGGTCATAGACCAATAATAGACCAAAATCAAGTCAAAATGGGTGCATTATCTAAGTATAAAGGTTGATACTTTAAGCAATCTGGGAGAGCAAGGAATAGTTTCCCTGCCAGATTTATGGAGAAGGGAAGATTTTATGACCAAACAAGAGCTAGAAAGCATTATAAAATGCAAAATGGATAATTTTGATTACATTAAATTGAAAAGTTTCTGTACAAATAAAATCAATGTAACCAAGATTAAGAGGGAAGTAGAAAATTGGGAAAGAAGTTTTACAACCAGTGTCTCTGATAAAGGCCTTATGTCTAAAATATACAGAGAACTGAGTCAAATCTATAAGAATACAAGTTATTCCCCAATTGATAAATGGTAGTTTTCAGAGGATGAAATTAAAAATATCTATAGGCCTATGAAAAAATTATCTAAATCACTATTGATTAGAGAAATGCAAATCAAAACATCTCTGAGGTGCCACATCTCACCACTCAGATTGGCTAAGATGACAAAACAGGAAAATGATAAATTCTGTAGAGGATGTAGGAAAATTGGAACACTAATGCATTGTGGGTGGAGTTGTGAATTGATCCAACCATTTTGGAGAGCAATCTAGAACTATGCCTAAAGGGCTATAAATAAGTGCATACCCTTTGACCCAGCAATATCACTTCTAGGGTTGTATCCCAAAGAGATCATAGAAGTGGGAAGAGGACCCGTATGTACAAAAATATTTATAGCAGCTCTATTTGTGGTGGCAAAGAATTGGAAATCAAGGGGATGCCCATCAATTGAGGAATGGCTGAACAAGTTGTGGTATATGAATGTAATAGAATTCTATTGCGCTATAAGAAATGAGGAGCAGATGGACTTCATAATAACCTGTAGAGATTTATATAAACTGATGTTGAATGAGAAGAGCAGAACCAGGAGAAATTTGTACACAATTACTAACACAACATTATGTGTGATGACTAACTTTGATAGACTGGGCTCCTCTCAGCAATGTAAGGTTATAAGACAACTCCAAAAGACTCCTGATAAGAAGAGATATACACACCCAGAGAAAGAACTACAGAGTCTGAATGCAGATTGAAGCAAACTACTTGCTCTTTTTTTTTTTCTTGTTTTGTTTTGTTTCCTCTTTCCCATTGTTCATTCCATTGGATATAATCCTTATTTATAACCTGACTATTGTTTAATGTGAAGGTATTTGTAGATCCTATATTTGATTGCATGCCACCATAGGGGTGGGGGAGAGGAGAGGGAAGGTGAGAAAATTTGAAACTCAGGGGATTGTGGAACTGAATGTTGTATAATTAATTAATTAATTAATTTTTTTTAAAAAAACAAATGACATTTTCTTCTCCAGCTCATTTTACAGATGAGGAAGCTGAGGCAGAGTTTAATGACTTGCCCAGGGTCACACAGCTAGTAAATATCTGCAGCTGGATTTGAACTCTGCGTTTTATCCACTGAACCACCCAGATGCCCCTTCTGATTCCTAATCCAGTGCTAATTGCACTATAATATATAACTTATGCTGGAAGTGACAGAAATTCTCTTTTTTCATTGTCTACATGACACATTTAACATTTTAACTAACTTTGCCAGAGTATACACAATTACATACTTTGTCTTTATAGCTGATGACTTCTTTCCTCTTTGCCTATAAACACATTCACTTATAGATTTGGTAGATTGATAGAGATGATAGATGATAGATAGATAGATAGATAGATAGATAGATAGATAGATAGATAGATAGATAGATAGATAGATAGCAGATGGACAAATAGATAATAGAGATATCCATAGAAATATATAGACATATAATGCATATCCTTAGTTTTAAAAGACAACTTTGCCTTAACCCTGACACCCATTGAGCTACTGTGCCATCTTTTTTTCTCCCTTTTATTGCTAAAATTCTAAAAAGAATATTCTACACTTGTTGCTTCTTCTTTTTCATCATCCATTCATTCTTCATGCTCCTTGTAATCAGTCTTATTTCTCTTCCGTCGTATTAAAGTCTGCCCAAGATTATTTTGTTTTCCTTTGTTTTTCTGGAGCAGGAAGGCAAGGCAATTGGGGTTAAGTGGCTTGCCTACCACAACACAGCTAGTAAGTATCAAGTGTCTGAGGCTGGATTTGAACTCAGGTTCTCCTAACTCCAGGGTGGGTGTTCCATTCACTGTGCCACCTAGCTGCCACCCAAGATTGTTTTTTCTTGGCTCATTTTTACTGAGATCTGGTTCCCTTCTGTAGCAGCAAGCACCCCAAGCGCGTCCTCAGGGTTTGCTGCCCATACAGGTTCTTGGATCTGCTTTGTTAAAGGAAAGCAACTCAAAATGGGTTAACAAGCTTACTTTAATCAGTCAGACATATATCATTTACCTTGTTCAGGGGAAAAAGGTCAGCACTCCAAACTTCAAAGTATACAGGCAGAATTATCAAGACAGAAACAGATCAAGTAGACAGCTTTCCAAACTGTCCAGCCATTACATCCATACCCAGTTAACATCTGGGTTTCCACATCTGGGTTTTTCAAAGCCGGGGGACTCTCAACAACGGCTTCCCAGAATTCAGATCAAATCACAGAACACTTCTCAAAGTGAGTCCCAAAACAAAGCTACACATCAGGGCTTATATAGCCTTCTCCTGGCTCAGAGAATGTAACAACCTTATTGACCCACTGGCCAATCAAAAAGTATCTACTGAAAAACAAGCCTCCTTCCCCAGGCTTCAGGTGCACATCAGCCTAGGGGCAGGGAAGATCTTCCAAATTTGCATTCCCATTACACCTTCTTATCCTACCTCCCTTCCTTTTGTACTGGCCATCCCCTATGCTCAGGAAACATTCCTTCTTCAGGTTTGCTTCACGGGGTCCTTTCCTTCCTCAAGCACCATTTCCAGCTACTAGTGCCCTCTCTCCCAAACCATATTTTATATAACTTCTTTGTATTTATCTATATTTATTAACTTTTTTATTTATTTTGTATATACTTACTTATGAGCTCATCCTCTTCCTCATTAGAATATAAACTCATTTTAAGCAGAAGTTGTTTCATTCTTTGTTTTTGTATCCCTAGGACCTAGTACAACAATTAGCACTTAATAAATGCTCATTGATTGATTGATTGAGAGAATTTGCAGAGATTGTAGCAATGCAGCTGGAGGGGTGACATTGGGGTGTTGGTGAGAGTATATTCTTTACTTTACTGGCTATATCAGCAAATGTTGCCTTAGATCTTGTCCACCATTCCTTGGGCAACTTAATGTGAGATCTTGAGCATTTCCCTAAGATTAAGTGGTAGATACAGAGTATTGTCCTCACACTCTCTCCAGAGAAAATTTTCAGTTATGAGAGAAAGTGCAGAAGTACATCTGAGAATGAACTTTACTTGGGCATGGATATTATGTCTGATGTGCCTTCCTATAGTCATCCTGTTCCAAGCAGTAACGGAGGTTAAGTGAATACAAAGTTTATAGTGTAGGTCTTATGAGAGTGCTATATATATAAAGACAGCTATATCCAGTGTTTATATTTTGACTTTCACAATAAATAAAATGTACAGAAATTTGATTCAACTCAACAAAGATTTATTAAGCACTTTATTATGGGTTGGGCCTGTCTCAGGCAAGGCCTTTGATCATTTGCATTTAATACTAGAACTAAATGAGACATTCACAGATCATTCAATAGTTAACAAAATATTTACTTAGTCGTAGCATGAAAAGGACGTTCAACAAGGATATGCACTGAAGACACCTAGGCACTTCAAGTTGATTAATTTGAGTGAAACTCTCTTGATTGAGCTGCCCATTGTGGTCTGCCAAGCATCAGAAGTTGCCTTAAGTTCCTCCTACCTATTTTGGATTCAACAACTAGAAAATTATATCAACTATGAATTTATGGAAGATAAAAATTCTGAGATAGAGACGAGCAAGCCATTCATTCAAGGTATAGGAAAGAGTTTAATTTAAAGGTAAAGTGTTAACAACTGGGAAAATTAGAAAAGGCATCCTGAAGAAGAAGCCTCTTAAACTGGACCTTTAATAGACCAAGGGTTTTCAAAAAGGAGAGGGGAAGAGCATTCCAGGTATGGTGAACATTCTTTGCAAAGGAAAAGAGATGGTAGGTGGAAAATTGTGTTTGGCTAGATTACAGAGTGCAAAAGGAAGAGATGTACAATAAAGTTGGAAAGACAGGATAGGACCATGCTATAAAGAGCTCTTAAAGCTAAGTATAGTATGTGTTTTATCCTGGAAGTAATAAGATACCATTGGAGTTGATTAACTAGTCAGATTTACACTTGAGAGGGGCAGAGCCAAGATGGTGGAGGAGAAGCAGGAAATTGCATGAGCTCCCACCACAACCACCTCCAATACCTGTAAAATATTACTTTAAACAAATTTTAGAGCTACAGAACCCACAAAGTGACAGAGAGAAAAAAATCTCCTGCTGACATCCACCTGGCAGCCTGACTAGAAGGGTCTATCACACCGAGCTGGGAGCCTAACACAGTCCCACATGAGCCATGCTGAGCTTGGGGGTGTCTCATCCAGTGGCCAAGATGAGCCAGAGAAGACTTCAGGAGAGTGAATCAACAGCAGCTATGGCAGTTTCTAGACTTCTCAACCCATAAAGGCCAAAGAGAAAGGAAAAGGTCAGTGGGGAACTCTGTTGGAACCGGGTGACAGAAGAGTGCCTTCTGGCCCCTGCCCCTGGGGTGAGAGGTGGAGGAGGTATGGTGGCTGCAGCTGCAGTGTGGCTGCCCTCAGAGCTTCTGGCCTGCAGATCAGAGGGGCACCAAGTGACCATTCACAGGGTAATTGCTGGCAAGATGAGCAAGCAGAGGAAGCACAATCAAGCCACAGAATCCTTTTTTTTGGGGGGAAAAAAAGGATCAAAATATGGAACGAGAAGAAGACAACAAAGGCAAAACTCCTGCATCAAAAGCAGGAACTGGTTATAGGCCATGGAGGAGCTCAAGAAGGATTTTGAAAATCAAGTAAGAGAAGTGAAGGAAAAAATGGGAAGAGAGATGAGAGTGATGCAAGAAAATCATGAAAAGTGAGTCAACAGCCTGCTAAAGGAGACCCAAAAAAATACTGAAGAAAATGACACCTAAAAAAATAAACTAACCCAAATGACAAAAGAGGCCCAAAAAGTCAATGAGGAGAAGACTGCCTTAAAAAGCTGCATTTACCAGATGGAAAAGGAATTTCAAAAACTCACTAAAGAGAATAATTCCTTCAAAATTAGGTTGGAGCAAATGGAAGCTAGTGACTTTATGAGAAATCAAGTTAACATAAAACAGATCCAAAAAATAGAAGGCAATGGAAAATATCTCATTGGAAAAACCATTGACCTGGAAAATAGATCCAGGAGAGATCATTCAAAAATTATTAAACTACCTGAAAGCTATGATAAAAAAAAAGAGCCTAGACATCATCCTTCAAGAAATTCTCAAGAAAATTTCCCTGATATTCTAGAACCAGAGGGCAAAATAGAAATTGAAAGAAGTCACCCATTGCCTCTTTAAAAAGATCCCCAAAAGAAAACACCTAGGAATATCATATGCAAATTCCAGAGTTCCCTTGTCAAGGAGAAAATATTACAAGCAGCCAGGAAAAAACAATTTGAGTATTGTGGAAACACAATCAGGATAACACAAAAGCTAGCATCTTCTATATTAAGGGGTCAAAGGGTTTGGAATATGATATTCTAGAGGACAAAGGAGCTAGGATTAAAACCAAGAATCACCTACCCAGCAAAACTGAGTATAAGGCTTCAGGGGAAATTATGGTCATTCAATGAAATAGAGGACTTTCAAGCATTCTTGATGAAAAGACCAGAGCTGAACAGAAAATTTGACTTTCAAATGCAAGAAGCAAGAGAAGCATGAGAAGGTAAACAGGAAAAAGAAATGATAAGGAACTTATTAAAGTTGAACTATTTACATTCCTACATGGAAAAATGATAATAGTAACTCATAAGACTTTTCTCAGTATGAGGATAGTTGAAGGGAATATGTATGTATATAGATATATGTGTGTACATACATATATATGTTTATATAGGAGGGTATATGTGTACATAAATACGTATGTGTGTATATGTATACATAGACAGAGGGCACAGGATCAGTTGAATAGAAAGGGATGATATCTAAAAAATAAAATTAAGAGGTGAGAGAGGAATATAATGAGAGAAGGAGGAAGGGAGAGATAGAATAAGGTAAATTATCTCATATAAAAGAGGCAAAAGAAGACTGTTACAATGGAGGGGAAGAGCAGGAAGGTGAAAGGGAATGGGTCAACCTTACTCTCATTGAATTTGGCTTAAGGAGGGAATAACATACACACTCAATTGGATATCTTACCCTACAGGAAAGTATGGGGGAAAGGGATAAGGGGGGGGGGGGATGATAGAAGGGAGGGCAGATTGGGGGATAGTTAAGTTAGAGCCACACACTTTTGAAAAGGGACAGGGTCAAAGTAGAAAAGTAAGTGGGGGGCGGGATAGGATGGAGGTAAATGTAGTTAGTCTTCACAATATATCTACTATGGAAACATTTTGTGTAGCTACACATATACAACCTATATTGAACTGCTTATCTTCCCAGTGGGGGTAGATGAGGAGGGAAGAAGGGAAAGAATCTGGAAATCAAAGTTTTAAAAACAAATGTTAAAAGAAAAAAGGATTTACACTTGAGTCACTTTGGTGGAATAGAGCATGAAACATAGAATATGGAGAGCAGACTGGAATGGGGAGAGACATAAAGCAAGGACAACAATTAGGAGGCTATTTCAATAATCTAGGTAAGAAGTGAAGAGGGCCTGACCTAAAGTAGTAGCTATATGAGTAGACAGATGAGATGGGGGGGGTGGCTAGGTGGCGCAGTGAATACAGCACTGGCCCTGGAGGCAGGAGGACCTGAGTTCAAATCTGACCTTGGATGCTTAATGCAAAAACTAGCCATGTGACCTTGGGCAAGTCACATAACCCCAACTGCCCTCCAAAAAGCAAAAAAAAAAAAAAAAAGGAAAGATGAGGTGGGGTGAAAAAGATGTTGTGAAGGCAACATCTGGCAAGATTTGATAATTGATTGGATATGTGAGGTAAGAGAAAGTGGGGAGTTAAGGATAATGCCAAAGTTATGAACCTAGAAAGCTAGAAAGATGGTTGTGTCTTTCACAGAAATAGGTATGTTTAAAAGTGGGGGAAGTATATGTGTGTATAATATATACACTTATGCATATGTGTATATACATATATGCTGTATATGTGTATGAACCTATTTATGTGTGTATATTTATATGTACATACATACAGATACACAACATGACTATCCCCATGAGCTTAAATTTTTTTTTTAAGCAATCAGGGTTAAGTAACTTGCTCAAGGTTACATGGCCAGTTATTTCTGGGTGTGGTGCTAAGTATCTGAGGCCAGATTTGATCCCCAGGTCATCCTGACACTGGAGCCAGTGCTCTTACTCACTGAGACACCTGGCCACCCCTAATGAGCTTAAATTCTAATGGAGGAAGACAATACATAAGGAAATTGCTAGAAGGAATGAGAGGGGTGAAGGAGAGAAAGGGTATCCACATGACATGACAAGAGACTGCAGGAAGTCCTATGGTGGCTTGATACCCAGTCAGATAAGATCAAAAGATCACCTGAAAAGAGTCAAGGCAGGAAGGAGGGGCAGGAATGGAAACCTACTTTATAGTGGAATGGAGATAACCTGAAAATGAAGTCATGCCAACAATATAGCAGGAAATTTAGGGGTAAAGATGAGTTCAATTTTAGACATATTCAGTTTGAGATGACTTTTGGATATCAGTTTGATATGTCTAGTGGGCAAGTGGTGATGTTGGACTGAAGATCAGGGAAAAGATTGGAGCTATAATACACACATATGTATGTATGTGTGTATGTGCACATATCCATTATGTGTGTGCACATATGTATGTATACACATATATATACTTATACACACCGCTATACATTATATATACATATGTACATACTATATAGAAATAGATACACACATATATACAAGAAAGAAACTGGAGCTGGATAGATAAATGGTTAAATGCATAGATGGATAGATAGGTAGATAAATTAGATAGATAGATAGATAGATAGATAGATAGATAGATAGATTGATTGATAGATAGATAGATGATAGATAGATAGATAGATAGATAGATAGATAGATAGATAGATAGATAGGCAGACAGACAGACATATGTGAGTCAGATGCATAAAGATTCAAAGATTCGAGTCATGGGAACTGATGAGGTTGTCAAGAGAGACTGTAGGGGAGGCCAGGTAGCACAGCGAGTAAGAGCACTGGCTCCTGTGTCAGGATGACCTGGATCAAATCCGGGCTCAGATACTTAGCACCATACCCAGAAATAATAACTGGCCGTGTAACCTTGAGCAAGTTACTTAACCCCGATTGCTTTAAAGAGAGAGAGAGAGAGAGAGAGAGAGAGAGAGAGAGAGAGAGAGAGA
>NW_027187327.1:5097028-5097115 GCF_028583685.1 Petaurus breviceps papuanus
AGAGAGAGAGAGAGAGAGAGAGAGAGAGAGAGAGAGAGAGAGAGAGAGAGAGAGAGAGAGAGAGAGAGAGAGAGAGAGAGAGAGAGA
>NW_027187327.1:5097515-5100203 GCF_028583685.1 Petaurus breviceps papuanus
AGAGAGAGACAGAGAGAGAGAGAGAGAGACAGAGAGAGACAGAGAGAGAGAGAGAGACAGAGATTGTAGAGAGAGAAGAGGAGAAAAGGGGAGAGAACCATGGGAATTACTTACAGTTCTCCTACCCCTGAATGTTGGTAGTTTCCAAGGCTCTGAACTCAAACCTCTTCTTTTTTCTCTCTACATATTTTCTTATTGACAATTTCATCCACTCATCCAATGATTTCAGCTATTTATTTCTATGCATGTCACTCCTAAATTAATATTTCCATAGATATTCTCATTTCTGGGCTGCAGACCTACATTTCAAGCTGCCCAGTATAGTACACACCTCCACTTAGATTTCCCACTCTCATTTTAAATTCAACAATTTTAAAATTGAATTCAGTAACTTTCCTCAAAAACCTTCTCCTTTTCCTCATTTCCCTATTTCTGTTAATGGTACCATTATTGCTTCACCTTACACAGACATCAAGACCTCTTTCTTACTTCATGCATCTAATCAGTCCCCAAGTCCCAACCAATGCTACCTTTATAACCTATCTGGCATCTTTTCTTCTCTAGAAAGTTTCACTTCAACCACTCCAGTTCAATCCCTTATCATCATGGTTTATGCTAAGGATACAAATACAAAAACAAAACAGTCCTTGCCCTCAAAGAGCTTACCTTCTGGTTGAGAAAGACCGAATGTATAAAGGAATGTTGATCATAAAAGAGCATTTTTGTAAATCACATGGATGTTGAGTACAGTCATAGAGGAGTCAATTGATGTCCTTTCCAGAAGCATTGGTAATAATATTACTTTACTTGCTATTCCCAGAGCCAGAGATGAAAGTTGTGGAGGAAGGGGTATGTGCTATAGGACACTGTGGATATCAAGGAGATGAATGGGATGGACATAAATAGTATGAAAAGATTAATGGTCTAAGTTTTTCTTCTTTATGTTTCTATTCCTTCATATTATTTCTATATACTTCTTCCAGATTAATTTCAGATATCAATATTAATTAATATTAATGATTTTGGTATTAATTTCTGATAATCTATCACTGATATAATAATTATGACAATAATACTCTCCCTCACTCTACCCTCCCAATAAAGCCTTTTTGATTATTCCTACCCTCCTTTTTAGACCCCTCTGTCCACTTGCTTCTCCCTGTTCCCTCTTATTTCCCTTTTGAGTTTATTATTATTGTTATTAAGAATAATAATTTGCATAAAAACAGATTTAAACTCAGCTCTTCCTGACAAAAAATCTAAAACTCTATGCACTTCACCACTCTGTGCATGTGTGTGTGTGTGTGTGTGTGTGTGTGTATCTCTGAGGGAGTTAGGGGTAGGTGTATGTAATTATATTAAATTATTTTTAAATTATTTCCTTATCCAGCTCTGATGAAAATGAAGTTAATGGGATGTCCTTTTACTCTGCCCATTTCTCTATGATCATATAGTCTTCACCTTATATAACAGTGATTTCTCTTCTCTTTCTCCTTCTTTCCTCCCCAATAATGTCTGCTATCTTTCCTATTTTTTGTCTTCTAAGACCATTACCATAGGCTTTCCATCATTTTCATTTTTTTGTCTATAACCCTAAAGATATTAGGATTCTAAAAAGACATTTGTTTCTTATCTCCCAATTAACATGTGAGCAATTCATCCCTGTATAAGCCCTTCCAAATAAACAAATATATATATACCTTTCTATGTTTTTCTTGCTACTTGGATTTCCATTTCAAACTATCTACCTAGTTCTGGCTTTTTTGTCAGGAATGTTTGTAAATCTTCTGTTCCATTATAAGTCCACTTTTTCCTGTACGCTTCTACTGTTTTTCTCAATAGATTGTTCTTGACTATAAACCTTTACTGTTTGCCTTTTGGAACATTGAATTCCAAGATTTCCTCTCCTTTATTATAACAGATGCTGAATCTCATGTGATCTTTATTATGGCTCCTTAGTATTTTTTTTAAGCTTCTACTGCTTGTAATATTTTTTTCCTTTAACTTTAAATCTTGGATTTTGGATTTTGGCTCTAATGTTCCTGGCAGTTTTCATTGAGTTTTCTTTTAGAAAGTGACTGACAGATGCTATTTTTAATATGGCCTCTCATTTTAAGAGTTCTAGGAAATTTTCATTTATAATTTCTTGAAATACAGTAATAAGCCTTCTTTTTGGTCATGATTTTCAGATAGTCCGATAATTTTTGGATTATCTCTCCTTGCCCTGATTTCTAAGTCATTTGTTTTTTATATATTTCTTAAATTTTCTTCTTTTTTCAAATCTTTTGATTTTCTTTTCATTTTTTTAAAAAAATTGTGTCCTTGTTTTCTATTTAGCCTATTCTAGCTTTCAGGGCATTCAATTTTGGGGTGAGATTTTCCATCATCTTTTCTAAAGCATTAGTTCTATTTGCCATTCATTTTTTTCCTAACCATTCCATTTTATTTTCCTCTTGTTTTATATCTTCCTGGTATTCTTGTAGTCTTTGTGACCAGAACATTTTTCCCCCTCTGGATTTTCTGTAAGGTTGCTGTTTAGGGTTTCCCCCTGAGTATCTCTCAAACTAAGATATATTTTCATGGTATTTGTATTCTTCCTTAGCTTGTTCGTTTCTTCTTCTTCTTCTTCTTCTTCTTCTTCTTCTTCTTCTTCTTCTTCTTCTTCTTCTTCTTCTTCTTCTTCTTCTT
>NW_027187327.1:5100213-5155718 GCF_028583685.1 Petaurus breviceps papuanus
TTCTTCTTCTTCTTCTTCTTCTTCTTCTTCTTCTTCTTCTTCTTCTTGTCTTTTCTGGAGTGGGAAAGGCAGGGCAGTTGGGGTTAAGTGACTTGCCCAAGGTCACACAGCTAGTATGTGTTAAGTGTCTGAGGCTGGATTTGAACTCAGGTCCTCCTGACTCCAGGGTTGGTACTCTATTCACTATGCCACCTAACTGCTCCATTGTTCATTTCTTCTGCCTCAACATCTAGGTTGAAGGCATGTGTTTGAGTCAGTCTCCACAAGTGAATGTCATGAGCAGGACCTAATTGATCCTGAGAATGGTGGTCCAGACTAGCCCCCCCCTTCAAGATATTTGAGGGCTTCTGCTTTACCAGGCTCTGCCTGAAAACTCTCTCTTGCCACAGGGCTCTGGCACCTCCCTCTTCCATAGGGTCCCCTGATACTAGGAGAAGGACCAGAGGAGGGGAATCTTTTATAGGCTAGACTCTTGCCACAAGTTTTGGGGATTACTCAGGTTTACTTTTTCCTAGGGCCTTTCTTTCACCATTGGGTTCATAGCTTCTTGTACAGCACTGATTAAATCTGAAGTTCCCTGGGGCTGTTCCCTCTTACTGGGTTCTTGTCCCCATAGACTTTGGGGATCCTTCTGGGTTGGTCTATGGCTAGAATTTCTCTCCTACATCAGTGGTTCTTTAAAAGGAGTGATATACCCTCTGCTACTCTTTTCTCTTCTCATCCATTGAGCATAGCAGGAGTCTTTGAGCCTCTCCTTAGAGGGATGTGGGCAGGGCTAGTAGTTTTTCATGTGTTTCTTCCTTAGGTACATTTCCTGTAGTTAACACACTGCTTGGTATTGTATTTTTAACCATTCTGTAGTCCGTATTCTTTTTATAGGTGAATATAATCTATTGATACTCAAAGGTGTAATTGTTAAATTTAGTTTCTCCTCTATCATACTCATCTAAAATCTTTATCTTGTCAGTAAAATGTAAAACATGATTTAATTTCCTTTTGTTAGTCCAATCTCATTCTTACATGTATACATAAAAACTTACTATGGTGTCCACTCACAATCCTTTAGGATGAAGGATTAAGGACAAAGACTAGGATCCCAGTCTTTACAAATTTGCATAGATATTCACTCTTACACATACTCATGAGTTTACCCCCTAGTTTCTACATTGATTCAATTACCCCTATTATTGTTTTTGTTTTTAATAATCCCACTAATTATCCCTAGGATTGTTTTTGTTTTTAATAAATTTTATTTTTATTGTGAATTTAACATTCATCTGTAAGGATTATATACAAACTGAACTTACACATAATTTTAAAATTTTATATTAAATTTAATTAGACAATAACAAAATTGCTCTATTTGTGTCTCCTATACTTTTTGTTTTCTTCTATGCACAAAAAATTACTTTACTGATATTTTTGGTGTTGCTAACACTACCTACCAACTTGTCCACCTCTTTTCCCCATCCCTCCTACACACAAGTAAAAGACCATTTTTGTAATAATAAGCATAGTCAAGTAAAACAAATTAACTCATTGTTTATATATGAAATAATCTCTTTCATTCTACACTTCTAGTCGATCACCTGTCTTGCATAAGATATGTGACATGCTTCATTATCTGTTCTTTGAAATCTAACCTTAGGAAATTCAATTAAAGTCCCTAGATCTCAGTTTCCTCATCTGTAAACTAGGAGAGGGTAGACTGGATGGCCTCTGAGGTTCCTTCCGGATCTATGTTCTTATCATCCCCTTTTCTAAGACCTAACTTAATCAGTATATGTGATGGGCCACAACCAAGGAATTCTGAATCTTCCTTCCCTTTTCATTTTTCAATCAATTTCTTCTCCTATCCCCTACTTCATTTGTGAGTTTTAGTTATCATTCAAAGTGACCTTGTTGCTGAGCATTTATTATCTGAGTCAAATCTTTGTTGTCTTGATATTCCTAATTCTAAAATGGGAACCATAGTAACACTTCTCCCATTCTGAGTCTACCTTTGGGTCTTCTTCCCAGTCCTTGGGACAATTATATACCTGTCTAGCCCTACTAGCCCTTTGAAACATTTATGTGTAATTTCCCTCCTGAGATTATTTCCCCACATGGATACCTTCCAACCCTAGAGCCCACTGTAGATGACTACTGGTTATGTATAGTTCAGTAACTTGTTTGCATAGCTCCAAATTGCTTTCCAGATTATCTGGACCAATAAACAACTCCAGCCATGGTTCATTAAGGTACCTATTTTTCCACAGCCCCTCTATCACTACTCCTGTAGGTCTTTGACTGCCTAACAATCACAATAAATCTCTCACCCAATACTGTCCCTCCAGCCTTTGAGTAGTAATAACAATATTACTTCACAATATCTCCAATATTGTTTTACTCACCCAGCATAACATTTATGTGGAATGCCTTTCTAGTGTTTTAATGATTCAGCATCTTAAAGCTGTCATTGCTTAATGTTCACCATTGATTTACATATCAAATGTCCCCACTGGGCATGTTCTCCCTCTCTCCTGCCCCTCCCCCAAGAATTACCTGAAGGTTTATTTCTGGACTGATTTATATGTAAAAGCCTTCTGGCAGATTTTCTTTTTCTTGTGCAAACATTTGAAAAGTATTGTTGATAATTTAAAGTACTGTTTTGGTCTTCCATATTATTCCTAGTTTAGTTGGATAGAAGATTCCGAGGTCAAGTAGAGCTTGGGAGGCAATATGGTATGATGGAAAAGATACTGGATGTGGAGTCAGAGGAAATGGATTTAAATTTCAGAGCTGCCATGTATTACCTGTGTGTCCTTAACCAAGTCACTTTACTTTAATAAGCTTCAGTCTCTTCATTTGAAAATTAGTGGTGGGGACAGTTAGGTGGCACAGTGAATAGAGCACCAACTCTGGAGTCAGGAGGACCTGAGTTCAAATCCGACCTCAGACACTTGACATTTAACTAACTGTGTGACCTTGGGCAAGTCTCTTAACCCGAAATGATTTGCCTTCCCCCTCCAAAAAAATAATTTGTATTGGGGAGCACGGGGAGGAGCAAAATTAGGTAATCTTTACAGGTCTTAATGGGGTATATGGGATGTTCAGGGAAGACTAGCATCTCTGGTGTGAGAGCTTGCTGTACCCTTTTCAGGACTGCTTATCTAGCTTCCTTTGGTGTCCACTTGCTACCCAACTTTCACTTGTGGTTCCAAGAAACCGTAGCATGGCAGTGGCCATACCCTAGTAAAATCATCTCCACAGATGGGCTAAATAAACCAGGTTGAGGACAACCAACAGGTCTCAGACCTGTCAGTGAGTTAGGGGGATGTCTACTCCAAGCATGTGAAGACTTCCCCCAATGGAATGGACAGATGAGAACCATTTGTTCAAATGACCATGGAGGAACCTGAAGCAGGTACTGTGGAGCACTTAGAGTCTGGTCAGACATTGAAGATGCCAAGGTCATCCACTGTACCCAGAACCCTTACCAGTTATCCTAACTTTTATCTAGCCATCGGCCTTTGATGACTTTAGAAGAGAGAGTGAGGCTGATGACATTGTGCAATTCTGCCTCACTTAAATTCATTCCCTGAGTCAAACGAGGAACAAATAAGAACAGGTCTAACTATCTGATCCTACAATTCTCTTAACTTTATATAAAACACTTTTCTTCTTTTTCAGTATTTCTTATTTTGAGTGAATAATTCTGTGTGATTCAAATTGGAATCCCTCTATGAGTGATCTCATGCTTCTTGGCCAATTGCAAAATCCTCTAATGATGGAGTTTTCTAGCCTGATTACAAGGTATTTGGGTGAACCAAATCTGACATTTCTCTCTGAGGGTATTTAGTGATTTCTATTAGTCTATAATCATCTCCTTCATTTGAATATATCTGAGAAATTTTCTTGGGTTATTTTCTGTAAACAGTGGTTAGAATCTCCCGATATTTGTATTTTTGTTTATCCTGTGATTAAAATGATCTTTCTGAGCTCTGTTTTCTAATTCTATCACCTTTGCTTGTAAAGTTTTCAAGTCTTTCCCCAGTTGAGTTGTCCTTTGATTTTGGTCTGCTAGTGATGATTTACCTTCCAGCCTAAGAATTTAATTTACTATTGAGCTCATCCTTTTATGTAAATTTCCACAGCTTTCTCCAGGATGTTGGCTTTTTAAAAATCAGTTTGTCTTATTCTATTTTTAATTATGATAAATCTTTCTTTACTGGTTCTAGAACCTCCTTTAACTAAAGGAAAGTTTCAAGAAACTTCTTGAAAGTTTAGCTTGAGGAACCAGGATTTGGAGGCATAATTTTATCTTACTCCAGGGCAGTCATTGCATTGTGCCAGGTTCCAGCTTTTTTCTTGGTCCAGATACTGAGAGATACAAAGATAAGATACAGTCCCTAGGCTCAGGGAGCTTACAATATAATAGGGGAGATAAGAGATATCTCTAATAAGTAGAACATAAAAAGGATATGATGAGTACAAGGAAAAGACCAAAGTACGAGCAATTGCCTTTGGGGAAGGTGGCAGGGAGATCAGCAAAGACTTCACAGAGGAGATGAATTAGAGATTTTCCCTAAAGTATAGACAGGTTTCCAAAAGCTATTGATGAGGAAGTGGGGAAAGAATAGTTTCTGGCATAGGGAGAGCATAAGCAAATGCACAGAGGAAGGAAAGGTTTGGACTATTTAAAGATTGGTGAAGTACAATACTATGAAATGGAACTTTTCAAGTATGTCAGAGTCATATTGTGAAGATCTGTGAATGCCAGGCTAAGGAGGTTGGACTTTTACTCAATAGACATTAGGAGCCCATTGCCATAATATTCTACCTTCCTTATCTATAAGGAAGGTAGGAAACAAGCATTTATTAATTACCTACATATGCCAGACATTGTGCTAAGCATTTTATGAATACCATCTCATCTGATCCTCACAACAGCTGTGTGAGGTAGGTACTATTATCACCCCATTTTACAGTTTAGGAAACTGAGGCATAAAGAGTTTAAGAACTCACCCAGGTTCACACAGCTAGTAAATGCTTGAGGCAGGTTTTAAATTTATATATTCTTGATTCTAAACCCAATGCTCAATCTACTGTACTACCTAGCTGCCTCTAACCATAAAAAATAGATTTTAATTTTCTTTTCTATTCTCCCTAAACCATTTTGTTGCCTCTCAATTACATTCAGCTTTTAAGTATGGGGGGGGGGGGAGGGAATGGAATACTATGGTTATTGGGACCATCATGGAACATAGAGGAAAGAAGAATAACAACAAAAGCATCAGCAAAAAAGAGGCCAGAGGCAATGGACGGCTTCTATTTAAACAGTTATTTTAGTTCTTTGTTTTGTTTTGATAGTGAAAACCTGACCATACTAATGCTGCTACCTCCCCTGAGCATGGTGAAGTTAAATCATAGCCCTTGCTGATAACCATATGGTATAGTGAATGGAACACTGGATTAGAAGTCAGGCTTCTAGGCCTTGTTCTGCCACTGGCTGGCTGCAGAACATTGGGTCAGTTATTTAACTGAAGTCCCTGTACCTTGATTTCCTCATATATAACAACATAAAGTTGTAGTGGATGACCCTTAGGAGAACTCCTATCTCTAACATTTGGTAATATGGCTCCAACCTAACTTTTCAGCCCTCTCTCATACTGTATACTCTGCATTTCAGCCAAACTGATTCACTGAGCTTACCCTGAACTTGGCTTACTTGTTCTTACATCACTTTATTCACACAAGCCATCCCCCATGTACTCTCTCCTTATCATTTTCTTACCGAAATTTGATACTCCCTTCTAGACTCAGCTTAGGTAATATATCCTCTGGGAAAACGTTCCTAATGCTAGTGCTCTTTCCAAAAATTTTTAGAGCACCATGTCTCATCTCTCTTGCCCCCATACCTCCCTAATTTGTATTTACTCAAGTATGTATACATGGGGTAGAGTACGGTATAGAAAGCTCGATTTATAGTCAAAATTCATTTCTGGCTCTGCTAATTATTACTCTTATGATATTGGCTAAATCACTTCATCTTTGGGCTTTCATTTCCCATTTGTAAAATGAAGGGGTTGTGCTAGAAGACCTTCAAGCTCTAAGTTTATGATCTCATGTTCCATTTATATTAGATCATAGTTTTCCAGTTGAAAGGGATGTTAGAGGTCCTCTAATCCAATGTCTATTTTAGAGATTAGGAAATAGAGACCCAGAGATGTGAAAGTGACTTGCCATGGGTCATGTGTGGATTAATTGGAAAAGCAGGATTTGAAACCAAGTTCTCTAATTTTCCAATGTTACTTATTCCACCATACCAGGCCCAAGCCATGGTTAGTCCATCAGTCAATAAACATTTATTGTCTAATAGGCATCAGGCACTGTGCTAAATGCTGATTAGAATGTAAACTTCTTCATCAGAGCTATCTATAGCCATATGAAAAAATACTCTCACGATTTATTGAAGAACTGAAAATTAAAACAATTCTGAGATACCTCCTCACACCTATTAGATGTACTGTACTACCTAGCTGTAAATGGCAAATGTTGGAGGGGATGTGGGAAAAATGAAACTTTATGTACTGTTGGTGAAATTGTGAACTGATTCAACTATTCTGTAGAGCAATTTGGAACTATGCCCAAGGGACAATAAAACCATAAAAACCTTTTGAACTAGCAATACCACTACTAAGTCTGTATCCCCAGAGATAAAAAGCAAAAAAGATAGGGACCTATATATACAAAAATATTTATAGTAGCTCTTTTCTGGGGGCAAAGAATTAAAAGTTGAAGTGAAGCCCATCATGGGGCTAAACAAGTTGTATTCTATGATTATGATGAAATACTCTTGTGCCATAAGACATGATGAGCAGGGTGCTCTCAGAGAAACCTGGAAAGACTTACATGAACTGATGCAAAGTGATATCTACTGTGTACAAAGGAGTAGCAATATTGTAAGATAACCAGCTGTGAATGACTTTGCTATTCTCAGCAATACAATGATCCAAGACAATTCTGAAGGATTTATGATGAAAAATATTATCCATCCCTAGAGAAAAAACTGATTGTGTCTGAATATGTATTGAAATGTACTATTTTTTTTTACTTTATTTTTCTTGAGGCTTTTTTTCTTATTTATGTTTTCTTTTTTAAAAAAAAAAAAAGCAATCAGGGTTAAGTAACTTGCTCAAGGTTACACGGCCATTTATTTCTGGGTGTGGTGCTAAGTATCTGAGCCCAAATTTGATACCCAGGTCATCCTGACACTGGAGCCGGTGCTCTTACTCGCTGAGCCACCTGGCTGCCCCTGTGTTTTATTTTTCAACATAATTTTTTGTGGATATGTTTTGCATGACTATATATGTGTAACCTATATTGAATAGCTAGCTTTCTTAATGGGAGGGGGAGGGAGGAAGGTAGAGAATTTGGGACTCAGAGTTTTAAAAATGAATGCTAAAAATGGTTTTTTTCATGCACCTGCGGAAAAATAAAATACTAAATTAAAAAAAAGAATGTAAACTATTTAAAGGAAATGATTATTTCACTTTTTTGAAGGCAATGATTATTTCAACTCTGTGCCGCAAAGTCCTTGGATACTGGGGGAGGGAGAATCTATTATTTCACCAGTAAGGTAGCTTAGAATGGTGCATAAACCTATTTATACTGTAGTCAAGAAGATCTGTGTTCGAGTTCTACTTCTGATACATGCTAGTTGGGTGATCATGGGCAAATTACTTAATCTCTCAGTGCTTATGGCAAATTTCTTAAGTGCTGATATGCATCTATTCTTTCTTCTCTATTCATAAAACTACCACCATATCCCCTCTTACTTGGAGCCTGGAAATAACCTCCTATGGTCTTCCTGCCTCAAATATATCCTTATTACAATCTGCTATCTACATAGTCACCAACAATTTTCCAAAAGCCTATCTTAAGTATGTTATTCTCCCTACTCAAAAAACTCCAATAGCTCCCTGTTACTTTTATAATCAATTATAAACTCTATTTGTCACCTAAAGTCCTTCTCAAACTGGCACCAACCTATATTTCTAGGCTTATTATTACATATTAATTACTTCCATATACACAATGGTTCAGCTAAATTGGCGTTCTTACTATTCCTCATCAAAGGCACTCCATACCCCATTTCTGTGCCTTTAAATAGGCTATCTTCTATACTTTGAACATACTCTCTTTTCACCACTGCCCCTTAGAAGTCCTAGCTTTCATCAAGGTTCAGCTCAAATTCTACCTTCTCCATGATCCCTCAGCCATAAGTGCTTCCCTTCTCCATATGTACCCTCCCAATCATCTTGTCTTAACTTCTTATAGTCATATATATGTACCTGCTCTCTTCCCTGGATAGACTATAAATTCTTCAAGGGTAGACTTTTTCACTTTCATTTTTATATTCCCAGCATCTAGTTCAGGGCCTATCATGTATTTTAATAGACATTTGTTGATTGATATTGGGTGTTTAATTGATACTTGTTGATTGATTAATTGATTGTTAGATGGAATTTAAACACTGGAAATTCTTTAGAATAATGAAATCAGAAGCCTTAACATAATAGACAGATGTTAGGTGTTTAACCAACACTTATTGACTGATTGATTAGTAAATGAAATCTCAACACTGGGAACTCCCTAAAATGATGAAATCACAGGCCTTAACATAGTAAACAGTTTGAGATGTTTGTCGAATTGAAATTAATTCTGTCTCAAATGTCCACAGATAAAATCATAGGCCTAGACTCTTCTTACATCTGCTATTAAGATTCAGGTGACATCTTTAAACACCACCCTTTAGTACTGGCGTCCTCTCTTCATTGTTTTTCCTGCTTTTTAAAACACACACACACACACACACACAAACACCCCACATACACTTTTCTCTGACCTTTGGGAGAAAAGGCATGGTAAGCAGGAGATAACAGGAGATTAAAGAAAATGGAAAAAAAAAAGACAAAGTAGAGGTATGTAAGAATTTGAGAGAATTTCAAAGACAATTCCAAAGGGAATTTGAGGCAAAGCAAAGGGAGAATAAAGGAAATGGATAGCCCTGACTTTGAGGTGTGTCTCCTGATTTTGTCAGCTTTTATGTTGGCCTTCTGTGACCCACATTTTAGAGATGGGAAGCATGAACATAGTTTCCCTTTCTCCTTTAGTAGAATATTATATGAATCTCATGTTAGGGCACAGCTGACATCCAGATGTCACACATGATTCTGACATTTCCTTCAAATATAACAAAAACCTCTTTCTCAGCTGTGGCAATGAGAATCCTAGCAATGGTTCCAAATATTTCCCTTCCCTCCTAAAATACTGGCCAATTAGAGTAGTATCCATTCACAATCAGGTGCTACCCTGTCATATATCCAGAAATGGCCAAAATAGCTATAGTCCTTGTTTCTAGTGACCACAGATGTTACTTCTTGGAACCAATCCTCATGGTTTTGGCTAACCAACCATGACTGAAAAGGTTATAGTTCTCAGCTTCTACCATCTGTTTAAAAAAACTTCTTTGTCAAGGTTACTGGTACTCAATCTTGTCTGGGTCTTTGTTAGCCTAAAAGGGATCAACTTGTGAAGAATGACAAATAAAAGTGTAACATTAACTGTTTTTTTAGGTTGGATTTATAAAATATGGTTCACATTCATAGTGATTCTGCACTTGGAAGTGTAATTATGAAATGTCTCAAGCTTATGCCCCAAAATTTAAGAGCAAAATTTTCTAACAATGGTCTGGGAGTTTAGCATCTAGTCTTGAGCTAGGAAAGGTCCATCTCTCCTATGTGGTTTCCATTGTGTCCTCATGGCACAGACAAAAGGACATCAGGCAACATAAGGAAGTACAGAGCCAGCTGTGGGCATTTATGATAAACAATATTAAAATGAGCAGATTTATCCTTCAATAGAATTTTTAAAATGCAATTAAGCAAAAGTAAGGCAGAGGAAGAGTAGATATCACTTCTTCCTCTTGGCTAGCTTCTTCCCCTGAGCATTCTTGCTACTAAGAGTGACAGTTCTCCCAAAAGAAGCACAATTAGATACACACACACCCATACACACCCCTCTACTTGTTAAATTAATCTGTTCACATTTATTATGCACCTTCTATGTGCCAGACATTGCCCTAAGCACTAGGGGTTCAAAAAGAAGCAAAACATAATCCTGGGGCAGCTAGGTGACATAGCAAATAGAGCACTGGCCCTGGAGTCAGGAGGACCTGAGTTCAAATCTGGCCTCAGACACTTGACACAATTACTAGCCGTGTGACTTTGGGCAAGTCACTTAACCCCAATTGCCCTCCAAAAAAAAAAGCAAAACAAAAACAATCTTTACCCTCAAGGAGCTTACAGTCTAGTGGGAGACAACATACAAAGCAAGCTATGTACAGGATAAATAGGAAATAATTAGACGAGAGAAGGCACTGGAATTAATAGGAGTTGAGAAAGGTTTCCTGTTGAAGGTGGGATTTTAGTTGGGACTTAAAGGAAGTCAGAGATAAAATGTCCCCAGGACAGGGATGAAGTGTCTTGTTTGAGGAACAAGGAGTTCAGTTCACTGAATCAAAGAGTACTTGTTGAAGAGTAAAGTATACAAAAACTGGAAAAGCTCTAGTTTATTAAGGGCTTTGAATGCCAAACAGAACATTTTATATTTGATTCTTTTTTTTCTTTTTGGAGGGCAACTGGGGGTAAGTGACTTGCCCAAAGTCACACAGCTAGTAAGTGTGTCAAGTGTCTGAGGTTGGATTTGAACTTAGACCCTCCTGACTCCAGGGCTGGTGCTCTATTCACTGAGCCACCTAGCCGCCCTATATTTGATTCTTAAGGCAACAGGGAATTTGTTTGAGTAGGAGGGTGATAAAATTCAACTGGTACTTTAGGAAAATGGATTTTGTGGTTGAATGAACAGTGGACTGGAGTGGATAGAAAGTTATGGCAGACTACTGCAATAGTTCAGGCATGAAATGAAAAGAGTAAGCACTAGAGGGGTGGCAGTGTCAGAAGTGCTCATGGTCTTAAAGAAGGGAATTACAGATGGGCTATTACAGACATTGGCTATTGCAGCAGTCACAGTGCTGCCATGGGACAACTGACACCTTTCTCCTCCTTTCCTTCTACTCAAGAGCTCCCAAACTCACCTATGTTGTTATTCATCCTTCGTTTTCAAAAAGAACCAATGATATCATGGGTTGTGTCTTGACTTGTGTGTGAATCGCCTGCATGTGAAAATCTCCACACTTTTGTCAGGAGGCTGATCATGTGTTAGTTTCCTCTTTTCCAAAACTGAGAAGAACTATAAACTTCAGACTTTTTATAGTCAACCAACCTTATGTCAGAGATTGTTACAAAAGACAAAAGTTAAAATTCAACAAGCATTTATTAAGTGCCTTTTATGTGCAAGACACAGGGCTAGATGTTAGGGATGTAAAGATAAAAATTAAAAACAGAACCTGCCCTCAAGGAGCTTATAGTCAAAGAAGGAGAGAGTACTAACCATTGGAACAGTATCACGAAAGAGGGGCATTTAAGCTGGGTTTTGGAGGAAGATAAGGATTCTAAGATGTTGAGGTAAGGAGGGAGAAAATTTCAGGCATAGGGGACAGCCTGTGACAAAACAAAAACAAAAACTTCTCTAACTCTAAATCTCATTTAAAAAAAATCTCTATTCTGGAGTGTATAAAGTCAAAGTAACCTGCAGTTACCCAGCTCTTAAGTTTTTAAAAAATGTTGAATTAATAGCTTCATGGGCAGGGGGTGAGGCGTGGGGAGAGAGAAGTATGTTGAATGTTATTTATACATTACTTATGTCATATTCATTCTAAAGATCGTTGCTAAATGAACAACATTCAAGTCAAATGTATTCACACAAGGCTTCAATAACATGTACAAATAATGCCCTTTGAAAGAAGGTTAAGATGAATCAAACTGGTAACGTAAACTAAGATTTTCCCTTTTCTAAGGTTCTGCATTATTTACTTAAGGATGTGTTTGGCTGTCCTGGCTGGGCTCTGGGAGGGCAGATGTGTCACAAAGCATTGCAAAATGCAAGCTGAGTTATTAGAATGGTGTTACCTCAACAAGAATGGAAGCTGGGTTAGGGAGAGAATAGAGGAATGAAGATTCAAAACCATAGAATAGTTGGGAAGGAAGAAAGGAAAAAGCATTTATCAAGTGCCCCCTTTATGTCAGGCACTGTGTTAAGCACTTTACAAATATTATTTTATTTGAAACTCATGCAACCCTGGGAGGTAGGTGCTATTATGATTCCCATTTTATAGTTGGAAGAAGATGAGACAGACAAATTAAATAATTTGCTCAGAGTCACACAATTAGGAAGTGTCTGAGACTGGATTTTAACTTAGGTCTTCATGACCCCAGGTCCAGGGTTCTATTGACTATACCACTTAACTGCCTTGGTATCTAAGGAAAGAGCATTTGAGGCTACCTAATCCAAACTAATTCATATGTGAATAAAAATCCCCTCTACAACATACCAGACAAGCTGTCTTTCATCCTTTACTGAAGACTGCAATCATGGTAGAGCTTACTATTAATCAAACAACGAGCATTTACTAATCACTTACTATGTGCTAGATATTGTGCCAAGTGTTACAAAGAAAAATGCAGAAATAATGCCTTCCCTCAAAGGGTTTACATTCTAATGGCAAAGATAATATGTACATAAATGGTTAAATACAAGATATATACAGAGTAGATAGAAACTGGACATAGAAGTCCCTAGCAACCTATTCAACCTGTAGCTAGCTCTAATTATTAGGAAATATTGACTTTCTTCAAACCTAAATTTGACTCTTTTCAATTTCCACTTCTAGTTCTGCCATCTAGGGCCAAGTAGGCCAAGTTTAACCCCACTTAAAAAAAAGTCTAATCCCTCTTCCATGTAAAAGCCCTTCAATATTTGAAGACATATTATTCCCCAAATCACTCCCCCGGCAAAGTTTTCTCTTTTTCAGATTAAACACCTCCATTTCTTCCAATACTCTTGCATGGCATTATCTTAAGGTTTTTCCCCATCCTGCTTACCCAGTTCTTCTACAACTTATCTTCTTTAAAATGTGGTACCCAGAACTGAACTGTGGTCTGACCACAGTTGTTAGGTGGTGAAATAGACAGAGTGGTGAGCCTGGAGTCAGGAAGATCAGAGTTCGAATTCTGGTCTCAGATACTTACTAGCTGCGTGACCCTGGACAAGTTACTTAACCAGTGTTTGCTTCAGTTTCCAGGATAATAATAGCACCTACCTCTCAGGGTTATTGTGAGGATCAAATGAAATAATGGCACAGTTCATGCCACATAGTAGACTCTATATAAATGTTTCCTTTCATTCTCTTTCCCTGACCAGGGCAGAGTATAGGTGGAATTCCATCACTCTGGACACTATACCTCTCTTGATGCAACCTAAGTTTGGCTGCTGTATCATTGTTTGGTCCCTCTAATAATTAGTTCCACTAACACTCAAACAAAACATTCTACTAATTGTCTCATTTTCTTTTTAAATGAACTGTTCTGTACTCAAGGCTCTCCTATGGATTGAGTTTTTGAATCCTAAGTTATCTGTAGGAGCAGCTAGGTGGTGCAATGGATTAGAGCGCAGGCCCTAGAGTCAGGAAGACCTGGTTTTAAATACAGCCTCAGACATTTACTAGCTGTGTAACCCAGAGAAAGTCACTTAACTATGTTTGCCTCAGTTTCCTCGTTTATAAAATGTGCTGGAGAAAGAAATGGCAAAACACTTCAGTATCTTTGCCAAGAAAATCCCAAACAGGGTCATGAAGGGTAAAACTCAACTGAAACAACTGAACAACCAAAGAGTTATCTCTGATAAAAAATATTAAGTAGCACAGTGTTGATCTCAGAGAACTGGATCTCTGGGGCACTCCACTGAAGGTCTTCTTAAAAGAGCACATCAAACCACTAATGTCTTCTTCGGGTCAAGTCTCCTTAAATTGTCAGCTTCTTGAAGGCAGGGACTGTCATTCTTTTTGAATTTTTCTCCCCAGCTCTTAGCACAGTGCCTGGTACATAGTAGGCACTTAATAAATATCTATTGACTGACTGGTCATTTAATCAGTTCCAAATCCAATTAACTTTTACTATCTCTTTGGTCATCTTTTCTTTTTGTTAATTAAATATTGTAAAATAATATACTTTTTCATTTGTTAACATTGCTATCACTTCCCAAATATGTCCCCCTTTCCAACAGAATACGTCCTTATATGAAAATAATATTTACCAAAATAAATCAATTTATTGGCAATATCTAACATACACCTCATTCCATATTTGCTATATAGTTGATTGCCTCTCTGCAGAGAGGAAGGAGTTAAATTTCACTGCTAGTCCTCTGAAGTCATGATCATTCACTGCATTTTGAGAGCTTTCAATAATGCTTACCTTTTATTATTGTGATAATTTTATAAATTTTCTCATTCTATTTACTTTGTTCTATTTTAAGTTCATCTAAGTATTTCTAAGCATCCTTAAAATCTTTATATTTATTGGTTTATATGATAGTGC
The DNA here is from genome assembly GCF_028583685.1 of Petaurus breviceps papuanus. Classification (NCBI taxonomy): domain Eukaryota; kingdom Metazoa; phylum Chordata; class Mammalia; order Diprotodontia; family Petauridae; genus Petaurus; species Petaurus breviceps. Next base: position 5,114,754 of record NW_027187327.1, read on the forward strand.
AATTTTATTCTAAAACTATTTGTTCAGTCATTCAGTGGTTGATAGACACACACTTTGTTTCCAGGTCTATGCTGCCACGAGAAATTATGTTATGAATATTTTGGTACATATGGTACCTTTCTACCTTGGACCTCTGTCAGTTATACCAGTGGTGGTATTGCTAGTTCAATGGATAGGCAAAATTTAGTAACACCTCTAGTATAATTCCAATTTGTTTTCCAGAATGGTTAGACCACTTATCAGCTTCACCATTGGTGCATCAGTGTGCCTGTCTTCCCCTAGCCCATCCAACATTTACTTTTTTCATATTTTTCCATCTTTGCCAATCTGAGTTGTTTTAATATACATTTTTATTATCAGTAATTTGTAGTGTTCTTTCCAATGGTTGTTGATAGCTTGCATTTCTTCCTTTGAAAACTGCTTTTTCATATCCTTTGACAATTTATCTATCTTGACATTACATATTTCTGTCAATTCCCTATGTAGCTTACATATCATTTTATTATTAGACATTTTTGTTGGAGAATCCTTTCAAATTAATACTGTGAAGGGTTTAAAAGATAAATAGAAGAGATTATTTTTGATCCTAGAGGCAAAAAAGGAACCACTAGAGTTTACTGACTAAGGAAATGACACGGTCAGGTCTATACTTAAGGAAAATTATTTTGGCAACAGTTTCTAGGGTGAACAGAGCTTGTAAGAGACCTGAAGCAGGGAGACCATTAAGGAAACTGTTGCAATAATCTAGATGAAAGGTGATGAAAGCCTCAAATAGGGTAGCAGATGTATGAATGGGGACAAAGGGTCAGATTTGAGAGATGCCATAAAGGTTGAAATGGCAATGGTTGGCAATTGAATGTATATGTGATTAAGAGAGAGTGAAGAATACAAGATAATGCTGAGTTTACAAACACAAAAGGCTAAAAAGATTTGTATGGCACTAAATCTGTAAACTAATTTAAGTTTTTTCATTTTTATCACATTGGCATGGCTCAACCATGAACAATTAATGTCTGTCCAAATACGTCAATATTTCCTTGTTTCTATAAAGAATATTTTGTAGTGGTGCTTTTGATAGTCTAGAGTGAAGGTTGGAAGAGGGAAGGGTTTGAAAAGAAAAGATAATGGGTTCAGTTTTGGATATGTTGAATTTAAGATGTCTTCAAGCTTCAAACTGTACATCATAATATAGTTTGAAGCATACAAGGTACAATTAGTAACACATTACTGAAGCTCAGGGGAGAGAGTGGGATATATAGATATGTGAGTCACCTTTAGAGAGATGATAATTAAACCCATGGGAACTTATAAGTTTACTAAGAGAGTGGAGAGAGAGAGAAGAGAAAGAAGGCCTAGAAAAGAACCGTATTGGGGAGTTCCCACAGTTAGGGGACCTGATATGACTTGGTATGGCACTAAATCTTCAAACTTACTAATGTAATCTTGTCATTTTCATTATATTGACATGACTCAACTACGAGCAATAAATATTTGCCCAATGATTTAAATCTTCCCTTATTTCTGTAAAAATTGTTTTATAATTGTATTCACAGAAGTCCTAAATGTGTGTTGGCAAGTTTGATACCAGATTTTAAAATATATTTTGTAGCTGTTTTGAAAGAATTTTTTTACTCTCTTCTTGCTGATTTTTAAAAGTCATACAAAAAACAAAAAGGATGATGATTTTGGGGGTTTATCTTATACCTTTTACTTTATTAAATTGTTCATTGTTTGAGCAATTTTATCATCAACTTTCTGAAATTCTTCATTTATATATATTAAGGAAAGGTCCATTAATTCCAGTGCTCTTTAGTGTTTTACATACATTGAATAGTATACATTTTATATATATATATATATATAAAATATACTTATATATATTACACATATATGTCTCAATGTTATATTTTGTTAGAGACTTTTGGGGACATTTATTGATAGAATCACATAAATTTTATTGGTTTTGTTATTAAAATGAATTATTATGTTTATAATTTTCCTAATATTTAATTATTTCTGAATTCTTAAAATAAATTAAACTTTGTCATAATGAATATTTTTCAAAATATACTATAACCACTATGCTAATACTTATTCAATATTTTTATATCAATATTCATTAGTGAGACTGATCTGTAATTATTATTCTTTCCTTTATTTTTCCTTGGAGTTATTTCTAATTTTTTCACAAGAACAGTATAAAAGACCTTGTCATAGGTGTAGGTGAAATTTAGGTGAATAATATCTATAATAGTGGTTCTCAAAGTAGTTTCAAAGGGTTCTCAAACCTTTTCAGGGAGCCTACAAAGTCAAAACTATTTTCATAATAATACAAAGGTGTTTTAATTTCTTTTTTAAAATTTTTTTCATTTTTAAAATGCTTTATTAACTTCTGATTTACGTCATTCATTTCCACCAGATTCTGAGTTACAAATTTTCTCCCCATTTTTCCCCTACCCACAGCCCCAAAATAGCAGTCCCACAGGATATCCCCTCCTCCAATCTGCTCTCTCCCATATTTTCTCCCATACCCCTTTTGACTTTTCCGGTGGATCTCTATGCCCCAGTGCCTGTATATCTTATTTCCCAATTACATGTAAAATAGTATTAATAATAGTATATATATATATATATATATGTATGTATGTATGTATGTATGTATGTATGTATGTATTTTAAACATTTGATTTTAAAACTTTGAATTCCAGATTCATTCCCTTCCTCCCTTGTCACCCACACTTACTGGGAAGATAAGCAGTTCAGTATAAGTTGTACATGTGTAACTAATGAAAAACATTAACATAGTAGATTCATGTGATAGTGATGGATTATAAAGATTCCCCTGTATTGGCTTGGTTTTCAAATTGATTGTGTTAAAACCCAGAGCTTGTTAATCCTACCTGTGGGATGGACTTGTTGACTTGAAAAGAGAGACACGAACTGGGAGGAGCTGGTGATGTAGATTTGGAGAGACAAGAGAGAGGCAGAAGAACTTTTTGGAAGCAGCACCCTCGTGGAGGCAGAGAGAGACTGAGAGGATTACTGAGGGCCACTTTGAATTGCCCTGGACTTTTGAGACCTGCCCCCAGAGCTGCCAAGGACTGAGGAGACATGGCTGTTTTGCTGGTACTTTGTCTGTCTGTTTTGATGTTGTTTTGCCATATTTGTCCACTGGTGAAAGACAGTCCTGTTGTTGAAGAAGTTCTGGAACCTGGCTGTTGGCTAAGAGCTCCTGAGACTGTCCTGCAGACAGAGAGTGAATACTGTCCACTTGTGAAGGACAGTGCTGTTGTTGCAGGGGTCTGGGAACCTTTCTGTTGGTTCGAAAACCCTCTCCCAGGATTTCTGTAAACATACAACAAGAAAATCTTTCTTCAGGGCTTCTGAACCAATAGCAAGGTTCCCAGACCTCTGCAACAACAGCACTGTCTTTCACCAGTGGACAAATCTGGCAAAACAACATCAAAACAGACAGACAAAGTACCAGCAAAACAGCCATGTCTCCTCAGTCCTTGGCAGCTCTGGGGGCAGGTCTCAAAAGTCCAGGGCAATTCAAAGTGGCCCTCAGTAATCCTCTCAGTCTCTCTCTGCCTCCACGAGGGTGCTGCTTCCAAAAAGTTCTTCTGCCTCTCTCTTGTCTCTCCAAATCTATGTCACCAGCTCCTCCCAGTTCATGTCTCTCTTTTCAAGTCAACAAGTCCATCCCACAGGTAGGATTAACAAGCTCTGGGTTTTAACACAGTCAATTTGAAAACCAAGCCAATACAGGGGAATCTTTATATTCCATTACTATCACAATTCATTGTGAAAGACTGACTATATTTCCCTCCCTCCTATCCTACTTCTCACTTGTTCTATTCTCTCCTTTGATCCCATCCTGTTTCAAAAGTGGGTGCTTCCAACTTCCCTCCCCCCCAGCCTGCCCTCCCTTCCATCATCCCACCTTTCATCCCCTTCCCCCTTACTTTCCTGTAGGGTGAGATACCCTATTTAATGTGTATTTCATTCCCTCCCCAAGCCAAATTCAATGAGAAGAAGGTTGACCCATTCCCTTTTGCCTTCCTATTCTTTCCCTCCATTGTAACCATTTTCCCTTGCCTCTTCTGTATGAGATAGTTTACCCCATTCTGTCTCTCCCCATCTCCTCTCATTATATTCCTCTCTCACCTTTTAATTTCACCTTTTAAGTATCATCCCTTCCTGTTAAATTGTTTCTGTGCCCTCTACCTACGTATACCTGTAAAACATATATACACACATTCACATATGTATTCATATGCCCATATACCCTAATATATAGACATATATATATTTATATATATATATATGTATATATTTCTATTCTCTTCAACTATTTTCATACTGAGAAAAGTTTCATCAGTTACAATTATTGTTTCTCCATGTAGGAATGTTAATAGTACAACTTTCATAAGTTCCTTATGATTTCTTTTTCTGTTTACCTTCTCATGCTTCTCTTGCTTCTTGTATCTGAATGTCAAATTTTCTATTCAACTCTGTTTTTTTTTTTCAGCAAGAATGCTTGAAAGTCCTCTATTCCAATGAATGACCATATTTTCCCCTGAAACATGATACTCAGTTTTGCTGGGTATGTGATTCTTGGTTTTAATCCCAATTCCTTTGACATCCGGAATATCACATTCCAATCCCTTTGATCCCTCAGTGTAGAAGCTGCCAGATCCTGGGTTATCCTGATTGTGTATCCACAATATTCAAATTGTTACTTCCTGGCTGCTTGTAATATTCTCTCCTTAATCTGGGAACTCTGGAACCTGGCTATAATATTCCTAGGAATTTTCTTTTTGGGATCTTTTTTAGGAGGTGATCAGTGGATTCTTTCAACCTCTATTTTGCCCTCTGGTTCTAAAACATCAGGGCAGTTTTCCTTGAGGATTTCTTGGAGGATGATTTCTAGGTTCTTTCTTTGATCATGGCTTTCAGGTAGTCCAATAATTTTTAATTTATCTCTCCTGGATCTATTTTCCACGTCAGTGATTTTTCCAATGAGATATTTCACATTGCCTTCTATTGTTTCATTTGTTTGGATCTGTTTCACAGCATCTTGATTTCTCATAAAGTCATTAGCTTCCATTTGCTCCAATCTAATTCTGAAGGAATGATTCTCCTCAGTGAGCTTTTGAGATTCTTTTTCCATCTAGCAAATTCAGCTTTTTAAAGCATTCTTCTCCTTTTTGAGCCTCTTTTGCCATTTGAGTTAGTCTATTTTTTAAGGTGTTGCTTTCCTCAGTCAGGCTGTTGACTCTCATTTCATAATTTTCTTTCATTGTTCTCATTTCTCTTCCCAATTTTTCCTCCACTTCTCTTATCTGCTTCTTAAAGTCCTCTACAGCCTGTAACAAGCTCGTATTTTCCTTTGAAGCTTTTGATGTAGTAGTTCTGACTTCACTGTCTTCCTCCTGTTCCATGCTTTGATTCTCCTTGTCCCCAAAATAGGAGTCTAATGTTGGGTTCTTATGTTTGCTTTTTTTCCTTTGCCTGGTCATGTTGCGACTCAATTACTTGACTTTGGGGCTTTTTGCCACAGTAGGACTCTGCTACCAGACATGGGAGCTTCATACCAAATACTGGGGTTTTCTCAGCTGCCGTAGGTATTAGTTGGGTGCCCTTGCTGAAGCTTCCACATGCTCTGGCGTGCTGGACACACACCCCAGGACCTCAACCCTAGATCCGGATACAAGCAAGTTAAAGCAAGAGTGATTACCCCTCAGACCACTCACTTTGTCCCCCTACAGTCTGCAGGCCAGGAACTGAAACTGTCACATGGCAGGGGCTGTACCACAGCCCTCAGCAGCTTCTCAGCCTGGGGGCAAAAGCCAAAGCACTCCCAACTACTGGGTCCCAAAGTCCCCTGACCTTTCCCTTTGTCCTTAGCATCTTTGTGTTGATAATTCTGGACCACCACAGCTGCTGGTAATCTGGAGTCTCTCCAGCCAGTGGCTGGTCAGGTCTGCCCTGGGACTAAAACCTCACCATGGGGCTGGTATGGGTTCCCAGAGAGCTGTGCTGGCCTGCCAGGCTGTCCTCAACAGGAGGTTAGCTTCTCTGTGTCATTTTGTGGGTTCTGTAGCTCCAAAGTTTGTTCAGAGTACCCTTTTACATGAATTGGGGAAAGTGGAAGCTAGAGCCATGGGGAGGTCCTGCTTCTACTCTACCATCTTGACTCCGCTCCCATTTTAATTTCTAATATGGAAAACACTGATAGATAAAATCCACAAAACAAAAAATCTTTGGGATACCCAATAATTTTCAAAAATAGCAAAAATTTGAGAACAGATCTGTGGAATCCCCCAATCAATCAGTTTAGTGATCCTGTTAAAAAAAAAAAAAGGAAGTGAAGTTACAGAGAACAATATGACCTTCTTGATGAAGCCATCGTATATCTTTGTGATCACCTCTTCCTTTTTTTTTAGATGTTCACTAATCATCTCTTTAACAACTTATAGTAGAATTTAGTTGGGAATAAAAGTAAAGCACACTGGCCTATTTCTCAACTGTAACATAAGGGTTAGTTTTTTGGTCATGTACACTCTTAGAAAAACATTTCTGCATCTCCCCATGTATGCATTTATTTATAAATTATATCTATTTGCTAAAGTATTAATAAAGCATGTACATTATAAAACCTACAAAAATAGAAATGAAAAAATGAGATGAAATAGAAATGAAAAAGAATGACACAAGAAATTTAAAATAATACTTTTAGTTTTTATTGATGCACAGTACAAAAAGCTTTTCTGTCCTCACAAAAGTTGTTATTAATAATATTTTAGAGAGCATTGTGATTGAATGTTTTATTTTTTTTCAAACTTTAGGCTAGCATTATGTAATATAGCAATTTGAAGGTGTAGTTTTAAGTTTAGTTTATTTTGATATTTTGTTTTTGTGACATTTATACCTGAAACAGGAACACTCTGATGATCAGAAACCACAAAATATCCTTATCTAAATGCAATAGAGTAATTTTAAAGTGGAAAAATATAATTTTATTTCACTCATTTCATTGTAATCAGTAGGGTTTTGTCCCCCTAGCCCTGAAAACACTTGAAAATGAAAAAAAGGTTATTGGTTCTTCACAGTGTCACTTCTTATAAGAATCTGTCTAAATTGCCCCATTTGTTAGTACTCTACCTTTAGCCTTGTGTTAAAGATTATTTTGTATTTATTTTTTATGTATTTCATATTTACTTATCAGTGTACAGGTAGAATGGAAGCACCTTGAGGTCAGGCACTTTAGTGTTTGTCTTTGAATCCACAGTTCCTGGCACATAGTATTGTATCATTCATAGGCTCATAAAATAGATTTGGAAAGTTCCTCAGAGGTCCTCCAGTCCAACACTCTCATTTTACAGATGAGGAAGCATGGGTATTAGTGTCAGAGGTTAGATCTGAACCCAGGTTCTCTCTGACTCCAAAACTATTGAGTGCTCTTTCTTAATTTTCTATTTCTCTTTTTGAGATTGAGTATCCCTATTTTGTCCTGGCTAGAAATGCAATAGCTACTCTCAGGTCAGATCCCAATACTTATCAACTAGGAAACTTTAACCTGTTCTGAGCTATTTTTGGCTCTCACCTCTCAATATTCTCCTTGTGACTACAGCCCCACCAGAACTCAGAACTCCCAGTTCAAGCAATCTATCAGATTCATCCTCTATCACCATTGGAGAATACAGCTATGTGCCATAAGGGCTGGCTACAAGTACTCTTTCTGCTGTGTTATGTCACCATACAGGTTCTTAGATTTGGTGAATTGAACTAAAGCATGTATCTTTGCACATCTTTTCTGTTTTGCAAATATATGCAGCCAGAATTCACATAATGGGAAGCAAGTGACTGTGAACACCAAGTAAATAATCATTGTTCATTCTATTTGTAAAGGACAATAATGTAATAGATCATACAAATTGGGTCAAATAAGCAAAATCTACCTTATCCTAAACTTTGTGTAGAATATACTGTATCAACAATGCAATATTCACAAAGCCTACAGTAACTATAAATATGCTGATATGGTTATTAATCACAAAATATACCAGGCTCTCTACATGGGGAATAAAGCTAGAACATTTATTCAAACATCAGAAAACCGAGTCCAAAAACAGAAAGTCAAAGCCATCACAGTAGTTATGAAGTTGGCACACATAGTTAATGGAGTAAACACCCACATTCTCAAGCCTTCAAAACAGAACAGGCTATCTCAGGCAAAGGTCCTCCTCTCCCCACTCACTGCAATTGCTCAGTGTCCACGAAGTGTGCTCCCAGCAGCTCTGCCTTCCCCCTCCCCTGCAGTTCCCGTCCCTGGCAGTCCTCAGCAGGAGTCCTTAGCAGAAATTCTGGCTGGCTCAAAAAAAGGAGTTTGCGTGCCAGTCACCACACACACTCTAGCTTGGCTTCAGCTTCCTCTTGCCCTACCCCTTCCTGCTACATCAGCAAATTCAAGGGGCATGGAAGATCTTTAAATCCCATAACCTTACACATACACTGAGACAACTATCCCCAACTCCCACTCCCACTGATATGTGAGGTCCCCAGAGCTTTACTCACTTTAACATCTGCTTCATACAACTTCCACTTCCCATGGTTTACAACTTTCAAATGACCAGTATTAATGACTATTTGCAACCATTCTCCATTCCCTAAACATACCTCTTTCATTCCTACAGAGAAAAAAATACAACTACACTTTGGAGCCACTATAGAATTTCTTTCCTGTTAAAAAAATGATAAGCCCCAACTTTCTAAGCAGATAAAATTCATTTAAGTAGGCAAGGGTGGAGGACAGAGAAAGAAGTGGAAAGAGGATAAGGAGAGGGTCCTTATTGTCCAAGAGAATCTTGGGACAAGTTAAAACAAGGGTGTCATACTTCAGTTTACATTTAGAACTTTCACTAGCCCTTTCTTTTCCCTACATGTGAGACACAACTCCTTAGAACTTTGTTATTGCAGATCAAACTCATGCCTATGCTTCTTGGACAAAGCTCTTAAATGTACTTCCTTTGTATAGGCTGCACAGGCCTAACTGAAGTGTAGCAATATTATGGTCTTATTTTCCCATATGGAAGCTAGTTCCATTACCCATTCTTGGTTCTAGAGTACCACTGATGGGTTAGTTACATCTTCTCTAATGCTATTATTGCTCAAGTCTCCATTCTGCTCTGTGTGGGGGAGGGGGGGAGGGAACTAAGGGTGTTGAGAGAGGAAGGGGTTCTCTCCACTGTTGGTCACTGGTAATTAGCATTCCAGTTTGAAGGAAGTCAATTAACATCAATTAGCTTTTACAAAAGGGATATTTGTTTTAAAGATATTTTCCAAAATAACGGGTACCATACCACCTGGGTGAGTTTAGTAGGTTCAAACTTTAACAGTTTCTACAAAGCATTCACATCACCACGTTCACTTCTAAATGCAGTTTTACAAGTAGATGAGTCTCCTCAGTTATCATGAGGCTAAATCTTTCAGGTCATTCCTGAGAGCCTTTATATTGAGCTGCTTGACCACAAAACTTGGAGGACTTCAGCTCCCAAATCACTCAAGGCTCACCATTTTGACCTTTTGAAGCTCGCAAAGTTGTCTCCACTATTCTATCACTTAAAATCAGGACAGAACAAATGCAAAGAGACAAAGAATGGAAGTCCATATTCCAATTCTGCATGTTGGTCTCAGATGAAGAAGGTTCAGGTTCCCTCCTCTTACATCATAGTCTTTCCTAGTATAGTAGGTAGAAAAAGAGACAAAATACTCTGGCTGACTAGTGCCTTTTGAATATCCCCTAGTTTTAGCCATGCAGCTTTTTTCTTCAAGTCATTGGCAGACCAGAACCAGTTACATAATTTCTATACCAGCTTCAAATTGGGGAACAGGACACTTTCATTACATATCATCATACCTTTCCAGAAACAGAACCCCCAATTTCTTTCACATGCGGATTGCTCCCAGTCGCAACCCACACTCCCTAACTCTCTAACTCTGTTATACATGAATTTGTATGTGGGTCTGGCCCAGCCCAGTTCTAGTTTCTGTGAAACTGTCTCAAAGGACCTAGTTCCTTAATCCTTGGTCCTGAGCTAGGAATGTTGGGATGGGAAGCAGAATGAGAGGAAAAGGGAGGACAAAACTGAGGGTGAGAAGAATAGTCTTTTCTTTTGCTTATTAAAGAACTGGGATAATGGGAGCAACTTAACTGAACTATTTTGAGTGCAGGCCTGCACAGGTGGGTAGGGAATCCAGGTAGCAGAAAAGTTTTCCTACTTGTCACTCAAATCTACTCTGGTTTCTGAGCATGTTTAGTCTTGATGTTAGTTATATAAAAATTATAATGGCCTAGGGCAGCTAAGTGGTACAATGGATAGACTCCAGGCCTTGGAGTCAGGAAGATTCATCTTTGTGAGTTAAAATATGGCCTCAACCTTGACCCAGCAATACCACTTCTAGGACTATATCCCAAAGAGATCATAAAAATGGGAAAGGGGCCCACATGTACAAAAGCTCTTTTTGTTGTAGCCAAGAACTGGAAATTGAGGGGATGCCCATCATCTGGGGAATGGCTAAACAAGTTGTGATACATGAATGTAATGGAATACTATTGTGCTATAAGACATAATGAACAAGCATACTTCAGAGAATCCTAGAAAGACTTATATGAACTGATGCTGAGCAAGGGGAGCAGAACCAGGAGAACATTGTACATAGTAACAGCCACAGTGTGTGAGGACTGATTTTGATAGACTTAGCCTTTTTCAGCAATGCAAGGACCTAAAACAATTCCAAAGAACACATGGTGGAAAATGCCAGTCACATCCAGATAAAGAACTATGGAGTCAGAATGCAGAATGAAGCAGACGATTTCCTTTTTCGTTTTCTTTTTTTTTCTTCTTTCTCATCGCTTTTCCCCATTCATTGTAGTTCTTCTATGCAACATGACTAATGTGAAATGTGTTTAATAGGAATGTATGTGTAGAGCCCACATCAGATTGCAAGCCATCTTGGAGAGGGAGGAGGGCAGAGGGGAAGAAAATTTAAAATTTGTGGAAGCAATTGTTGAAAACTAAAAATAAATAATTTATTTTTAATAAAAAATATGACTGGAGTTTCTGGAGGGCGCAGTGAATAGAGCACTGGCCCTGTAGTCAGGAGGACCTGAGTTCAAATCCAGATGCAGACACATAACACTTAACAGCCGTGTGACCTTGGGCAAGTCACTTAACCCCAATTGACCTGCCCTCCCCCCTCAAAAAAAAAAACGACCTCAAACACTTACTAGCTCTGTGACCTTGGGCAAGTCATTCAACCCAGCTAACTCAGTTTGCTCATCTGTAAAATGAACTGGAAAAGGAAATGGCAAACCACTCCAATATCTTTGCCAAGAAAACCCCAAATGGGGTCACAAACAGTTGGACACTACTGAACGAAAATACCAAAACAGGATGGAAAGAGCCCCACAACAATATGCTGTTCCCAGTTTTTGTAACAGAGGATATGACATGTCACTGTCTGACATACTGACAGAGAGGAAGTATCAGTGTTTCTCTCTATTTCTCTCTGAATCTTTCCCTACACATACACACACATACATATGTACATGTATGCATATATGTCTAACATATGCATGTAATAGTAAATAATAAATATTTTAAATAGTAAGTAGTAAAACTTAGTTTTGTCCTAGTTTTAGATAAGAATAAGGATGAAAGAACAGCTCCATGTGGGATGCATCTCCCCTTATGTATCTCCTGGGATTAACACATCTTGCCTCCAGCCTTGGATCACTGAACTAGATGATCTTCAAGGGCTCTTCCAGTTCTAACATTCTGTAGTTCCATGGGAGTGACAGGTGAAGCCTGGCTCTGGTTCCTCCTGATATATCAAATAGAACAGAAAATTACTATTCAGGAGTGGAGTTAATCACCACAGTGGCAGTTTTATTTTGTTTTTCTTTACTTTGCTTCCATGAAAAAGGTAAATGTGTTCCCCCAGAGAGACAGAGAAAGGAGACCTTATAAGAAGCTGGGTGACTGAAAAAAGAAATGATCTGATTTATGTAACTATTAGCCAAAAAGAAATGACCTGGTAATTAGCAATTAAGAAAATAATTCTCAGAATCATGGTATGCAAATTTGTTTTGGGGTCTTCAATAATGATTCTTTGTCTACCTAGTCAGAATCTAGTTTCTCAAACTATCCATCTCACAAAGTTAGGTGTATAATTTATAAATATTAAACATGGGATAGTACTAGTGTCCATAAGTTCTTTTAACCAAAATTGGACAGAAAATTTTCATATGTAGATTTTGTGAAAGATATATCAATTACCACTCAATGAGTGTGCATGTGCTCACACCAAGCTTGTGTGGATGCAAGTGCATTGTAAATTAGAAAATCTCTATAACCAAGTGTATTAGCAAACACTCAAGCACACCCAGGATGGCCTGCTAGCACAGGTTCTTTGATCTGCTTTTAAAGGAAAGACTACTCAAAAGGGGGTCAGCAATCCTACTTTTAATTATATTCATTAGTTCAGGGGAAAGGTCACCACCCTGAACATGGAGAAAATACAAGCAGAGAAATTAGCACAAAGACCAACAGACAGGGCTCCAACTGTCTGAGTAAGGCAATATTGCTATATACTTTACATACATCACTGGATTGAGGGAGCACAGACACCTAAGCAGTTGGGAGGCTCTGAACGTACAGCTACTTAGATTTTCAACCAGAAAATCAAAAGATCATTCTCATAAGCAAGCCCCCAAAGCAAAATACTAAAATAACCTCCCAGAACATATAAGGCTTGGCCTCTGATTGGCTCAGAGCCAGTAGGCATGTTCGTGGAAATACATGAAACCAAGGAAATGCAAAAAAGTTCTCAGTTCTGTTAGTCACCTGCCATTTCTACAGTGGTCATGTCAGACTGGCAGGAAAAAAGTGGCACAGAATATTACGAATCACATAGTTTTTAGGTTGTCTATAATTATTGACTTAGCTATTGGTACTGTAGGATCCTTGACTAATGGATGGAAATGATACTTAAGGAATGGAATCATCTCAGTCTTCACATTTTTGCTATAAGTGAAAACAGAAGACAAAGGAAAGTCATAGTCAACTGCAAAAAGAGTTCAGAATTTCTCCTTGGAGAAGTAAATGAAGGAGTTGGTTTTATTTCAGGTCCAAAAGTGACAAGAAATGTCATTTCATGGGACCTTTGTTAACTTCATCTTGCAATACTCGTGTAAATATCTGAAAGAAGACCACCATGAAAATAATTGTAACCTTTGTTTCAGCAGCTGTTACAAAAGTTGAGAAATTTTATGAAGAGCTTGGTGTGATCTTTCAAATCAAGTCATCATATAATTTGGTACTTATTGACTTCAATGAAAAGCTTGAGGGGAGAACAGCGAAAACATTGGGAAATATTGTTCAGAAGAAGAGAAAGTTAAGAGTATAGAAAGACTTGGAAACTACATGGAAACTTCGTGCCTATATCTCAAATACTTTGATTGGGAAGCATTGGATATAGTGAGTACCAAATAGCATCACAAAGAAATCAAACCAACCATATGTTAACAAAGAGGAAACAACTCAGTGATATAGGAATCATTGCTGAATTAGCTGTCAGTTCACTAACTTGTAAGAGTAGAGCTCAAAATTAATACAAAACAAAGAAAACAACTAAAAATGAGTAAAAGATATACAATGCAGTTAAAACAATTCAAATATTACCGATTTAGATAAGTTATTGAAGCTGAAAATGGGAAATGGATGGAAAAAAGGACACCAATTATAACAATTCTTCATGGAAGTTTTACAAAAGTTTATCATTTGTGATGGCAAAGAGAACAAAAGAGCCTAGTAACTACCTGAGCCAGTAACATTTGGTTTCCTTGCCAAGTAGAGAGAAATGGCAGCCAAGGACAACAGCAGTTTAGAGCATAAACTAATTTGTAAATCTTATGGAGGATGGCAGAAGATAATGGACAGTATTATCTCATGAAACAGTGAAAAACAGGAGATGGGAAAAATATATTTAAAGAAAACTCAATAAGATCAACTAAGCAACATGATCCTGAGGTCATTTCAGGATGAAACTAGAAAGAAAGAAGGAAAGAAAGAGGAGACAGGGGGAGAGGGAGAGAGAGGAGAGAGAGAGAGAGAGAGTGAGAGACTGAGAGAGAGAGAGAGAGAGAGAGAGAGAGAGAGAGAGAGAGAGAGAGAGAGAGAGAGAGAGAGAGAGAGAGAGAATTTTGTAACAAAACCTTTTCACCATCAAGGACAGTAGAGGATTAGAATCCACATTTGGATTCTAATATCACAAGTCTTAGAAAAAGCTGTCTGCACTGAGTACTTCACTTCTACTCCCACAACTTTTTGCAACCTTGTTCCTGACTTCATCATTTGACTGAAATTCCTCTCTCCAAAGTTACCAGTGACATATTCATTGTCAAATCTGATGGTCTTTAGTCAGTGCACATCTTCATCAATTTGTCTGCTGCATTTGACATTGTTTATGGTTGAATACCACCCCCACATCCCATCTCCCTTTCTGGGATACTCTTTCCTTTCAGTTTTCATGGCACTATTCTCACCTGGTTCTTCTTCTACCTATGTGACAATTCTCTCAGTCTACTTTCCTGGTTCATGATCTGTGTCATGTGTCCTAACTGTGGGTGCTTCCCAAAGTCCTGTCCTAGGCCCTTTTTCCTTTCCTCTCTACACTCTTTGTCTTGGTAACCTCATCAGCGCCTGTGGGTAAGATTACTATATCTAAGCCCCATTCTCTTTCCTGATCTTCAGTCTCACATTATCAATCGCCTACAGGACATTTCAAACTTGATGTCCAGAGACAACATAAAGTCAACATGTCCAGAAATGAATCCACTGTTGTCTCCCCCACCCTCACTGTTCTTTTCCAGACCTCCCTATTTTTGTCAAAGGTACCACCATCCTTAGGGTCTCTGAGTTTTATAACCTCAGGATCATCTTGGACTCCTCATTCTCCTTTAACCCCCATATCCTGCCAGTTTCCAAAATACTTCTATTTCTAACAATACTTCTGTTTCCATAACATCTCTTGCATCTTACCCCATTTTCCTATTTACACGGCTACTACTTTAGTTCAGGTGCCCATCAATTCTCCCCTAGGTTACTACAATAGCCTCCTAATTGATCCTCCTGCCTCAAGTCTTTCCTCACTCCAGTCGACCCTGCACAGTGGTGCCAAAGTGATTTTCCTTAAGTGCTGATCTGACCATGTGACCCCCCCTTCTCTAGTGGTTTTTCATTGCTCTAGGATCAAATAAACTCCTCAGTTTAGCTTCTAAAATCTTCACAATCTGGCCCCAATCTATCTTTTCAATTCTCATGGGTATTGTATCACCCTCCCATACTTTGCAATTTAGTCAAACTGGTCTTTTTCTGTGCTCCTCCCATGCAACACTTAATGTCCTATCTTCATGCCTCTGCATTGGCTTATCCCCCATCCTTTACTTCTGTCTCTCTCCTCACCTCTGTCTCATAGAGTCCCTCTGTTCCTTCAAGACTTGAAGCTTTTCAGTAATGATAAGTCTCCAAATCTGTCAAGAACAGGTCACATCAGATTAGTCTCATTTACTTTCTTGACAGTCTTGCTACATGGATAGATCAGGGAAAAAACAAAACAAAACAAAACTATAGAGTTTATCTAGATACTAGCAACACATTTAGTTAGTTTCTCATGTCAAAAAAGGCAAAGTATTGGCTTCAAATATGATTGAACAATAATGTAGTTGAAGTATTCCAAAGCAGGTTTGACATCATTAATTCTTAAGAATGTTTTTTTTTTCTTGATGTGGGAATTTGTCAACAGTGAAGTCTTTTGTTTCACTTCCAATGTCATCTAAAAATAAATGAGATTGTTTAATAAAAATATAATTTTATTTGTTAAAACAAAAAGAAAAGATGAAGCTTTTCCTGAACTCCCCAATCATATGTCCTCCCTCTCAAACTACCTTGTATCTAACTACTTTACAAGTAACTTTATATGATACATTGAACATCACATTATATATTATATATAATGCAACATTATATATTATACACACATATTTCTATATCTACCTGTTCTGTGTACACATATGTAAAGAGGCTTACCTGCACATGCTTAAATTACCTAACATGGAAGCACCCTGCTTCTCTGAATTCCCTTACCACGTGGGTGGGAGTAGTCTCCTTTGATTGGTTGCTTAGTGGGAACAGCCTGTGTTTTTTAAACCATCCAGGCTGAAACAGTTGCTCTCTTTCCTTTGTTAGTTCAGAGAGTGAATACCATGCAAAATTCCCCCACAGTACAGGTACCATGACCTGATCCAGAAGGAGGGATACTTCCCCATTCCTTTCTTGCTTTTACCTTGGCTTCAAGAAATAGCTATGGGGGTACTTGTTTCAGTTCTGTTTAATTTGTCCTCACTTTCATGAGCTGGAGGCAGTCCCCACTGGAGTACTAGTCATTGTGACCTTGGAGCCAGTATAACAGGTAGAATGTTGCTGGCAGCCAGTTAGGAAAGGAAGCACGAAAAGCTAAGGTACCTGGGACTTGAGTCCAAGGTGAGTTTTGGATTTGGAACTGGTACTGTATGCTCTATAGGAACTAAGTTACTAAAGTATGAACTTAATCCCCTTCTATTCCTCAGAGACTGAGGTGGTACAAGGTGGAAAGAGGATTAAGCACAATGTGATGGGGAGCAAGTTTATATGTTGCTATACCTTTTGAAATAAGTATTTCTGTAAAAATTAATATAAGTATTAGTTAATGGAACTGGAGAGCAGGGAACCCACAATTGGGGGAACACCATGGCAGGGATCTGTAGCCAATGACAGAGAGCCTATACATTTCCTCTCTCCCCCAAATGCCCCTTATGGGTACCACAGAACCCTCGTCTGTGTAAGAGAATGGAATTACCTGGCCTTCAGGCAGTGAAAGCCTTGTTTTTCACTCAGCCGTAACCACTGAATGGGCATTGCCTCAGTCAGACTGAGACCTGGGAAAGACCTTAGGTCAAGGTCAAGGTCAAGGTCAAAAAAGGTCAAGGTCTCCCACTTCATTGGGGCCATCTCCAGTCATCCTGATGTCTGCCTTGGCTCCAGAGGAGAGAGACTGGGAACTTTGCATAGCCCTCCCTCACTTAAATCCAATTCACTGGCAAGTCATAGAATCACCTTCCTGCTGTCACAGACCTCTTTGAGAACAAAGGACAAACAACAATCCAATATTCTATGAAACCACCTTTTTCATAATTTCTTCCAGAGCAATATATTATATTCTATTACATTCATATACCACAATTTGTTTAGTCATTCCCCAATTGATGAGCACCATAGATCCTAGTTTTTTTTTCCTTTTTTGTCTTTTAATTCTCTCTTCAGGAAGTTTGTTTTGCTTATGACTCTTCTCTCCCTAATATTATCCTCCTTGTTAAACCCCACTTACCAATCCTTCCTTAGGTCCCTTTTGAGTCTGATATATTTCTCTGTGTGTGTGTGTGTACATGTATGTGTATATGTATAAGCTGTGTGTGGGGGTATATTCAACCCTTTTCTCCTTTCAGATAAGAATGAGATTCTTAAGAATGAGGTAAGAATGATGTCTGCTTTTCCCATACCTTCCTTTATATTTTATATACTTTTCTTCTCATGCACTCCAACTATCAGAAAAATTAAATTCTATTATCTTCTTTTTCCTTTCTAAACTAGTGTATTCCTTTTACAATCCCTTTTCTTTCTTCTCTTAAAATCCTCAGAATAGGGTTTTAATTTAATCCAATTTAATCCAGCTCACCCTCCCCCTGAAACCTGTTTTTCTATAAGATAGAGGACCTATTAGGAAGAATATTATCCACCTACTGATAGAAAGGTGATGAAGGAGACATACATTTTTGGACATCATCATTGTGGGGATATGTTTTATTTTACTCTTTGTTAAATGGACCTTTTCCCCTTTCTGTGTTACATTTAAAGGTACCATAGATAATGAAACAATATCACAGAAGTCTTCTGTTATTCAAATTTCCTTTCCTTTATATTGAAGGTTTCTCCCCTCCCCCCTTTTCTTAAAGAATTTGTGAATTGAATTTATAATTGAGATTGCTTAATTTAACTGCTATTGTGACTTTGAGTTTGAAGCAAAGAGGGTTTTTTTTTCATTTTTGGTTTTTTATCTGGAGGTGATCTGTGTGTACTTTTGATTGGTGTTTTGTTTTCTGTATTCAGAAGCACTAGGCAATTTTCTTGTAGTATTTCTTTCATTTTGGTGTTTGGGTTTTTTTGATTTGTCATGTCCTTCTAGAAGGCCTAGCAGCCTTAAGTTGTCTCTATACATCATGCCTTTAAGATCAGGGTATTTTACTTGTAGAAAGATCATGTGTTTTAAAAAATACTATTGCTTTTTGCTTCTTTTCCAGAATGTCCTTCACTTCAGTATATTTGTACTCTCAATTTGTTGTTCTCTCAGACATCACCATAGATTCATTTTTCTATTCTGTTTATTATTCCTGCTATGCAGATAATAAATTTGTCCCCTCTTAATTTTTTTCAAGATTCTTTATGCTCTCTTGCAAAATTCTGGAACATGCTGTTATTATTCCACATTCCCTTAGGAATCCACAGAGTTCTATGTTTCATTAGGTGTTGATTCAGTTTCCTTTATTTTGCAATATTTATTTTGAGAGATTTGTAATCTCTTGGATGTTTTGATACTTCTCTTCTAATTTTTGTATATTCTCTGTTGATTTCATAGGTTTTTAAACTTGCTCTAGGTTTTTAAACTTAATTTTCTTTCTTTTGCAGTCTTTGGTTGTTTTAGCCTTTTCCCCTTAAATTTCCCTCTAGCTTACTTTTTTTACTTTTCCTTCTCTGATGATGGGTTTACTTCAGGGGCTGGAGTTCAAAGCTATCTCAACCTCGTCCCATATCAGGAAATTTACTTTCTCCTGGCCTCAGTTTCTGACCCAAGTTGCTTCTGGGGGAACAAAATTAGCCTTAGCTGGATTTTAATCCCTTCTCCTTTGGGCCTGGTGTATTCACATATCTTGTATATTTTCTACACTGCATGTCTTTAGGGGAAGATGATATGGTTGAACTGTCAGATTTTTAGCCACTTTGGAGTTTCCTAATCTAGGGGTTGCCCTAGGAAGCTGGAAACTCAGTTCTTCCCCATACATTCTCCTCAACCTCATGTGCCTAGTAAGAGTTGATGCCTTACATTTATTGCAAAAGGAATATAAGGAAAATGTAGGAGCAGGGTCTGCAAGAGCAGAGAAATTACCAACTGGATCCCAAAGCATAAGTCCATGGTCCAATTTGTGAGCCCTGTTTAAGTATGGAGGCTGGTGGGGAAAAGGTACTGAATAAGAACCTTAAGATGCAGCATTTTCCCCCAATGTTAATTCAAAAGGCTATTATGAGGAGGGGGTGAGGGAATATAGAAAGAAATTTAAAGATTGTAGAAACAAGAAATCCATTTTTAGAAGGATTTGTAAAGAGTATGGATATGTGCACTGAACGACTCTGAAAGTTTCTCCCCATGTAGAGAGGCCAAGTCATGATGACCTGTAATGGAAGTATCTTAGAGAGATGTTGGTGTACATATAAATATCCTGTAGCAGGTATTGGATAACAAATCTATCAGCATGAACTTCCAAAAAAAGATTTCTGAAGGTGGTAGAAGTATTCCAATTCCCTCACTACAACAATTGAGTAATAGGGTATAAATAAGAATTGAATAACGACTAAAAAAGGTGTTATCAGGAAGGAACCAGGTCTCAGTGAGTTCCAGAAGATGGAAGAAGTGAGAAAGGAAGATGTTTAAGATGAAATGAAATATGTTAATTATGGAACGGTATCTAGAATGAGACTTTGTGAGGTTTGGATTGAAGTTGATGAGTATAGAGAACAGATGGTTAGAGATGGATATCAGTGTACATATGTTGGTATCTATGGGTTAAGAATCACTGAGATGGGGGGTGGTTGGAAGTATACTATTTAAGAGTGAGTCCATGTGCTATATTAGTGGTTGGAGAGAGGTTTTATGAACAAGAGCTGTTAATAAATCGTTAGAGGTCCTCCTCCAAGTACCTTGTGCTAGGCGGGGATGTTGTGTCCTAAAACATACTAGAAGAGCTGCTTCATGGCAGTCAGGAGTCAGAGGAGATAGGGGAACTAAATGCAGAGGCTGCTTGAAAAGGACTGTATTATAGAAGGCCTTGGTGGAGTGGGGAGAGGAGGTGGAGTGATTCCTATCCTGGGGCAGGATGGCACTGGAGAATGTTCCAGAGGTCTCAGAAGGTGGGAGGCAGATAACTGGGTCTTTTCTGATGGACCTGGACTTGGAGAAGATCTTGGAGCACAGTGAACTATGGTAGCCAGAGGGGATTGGCAGGATCTTGTCATGGGCCAGCTGGCTGTACTAAGCCATTGGACAAGGCCCTGGAGTTGACTAGTTCTTATCAGAAGCTGGAGAAGGCCCTGGTCTTGGCAGTGAAGTTGCTGATGAGAATATGGCTAGGGAAAGTGGCTCATATCTGTAGTGCAGGTTCCCCGGGGAAGTTGAACCTGGTGGATTACTTGAGTTCAGAAATTCTGAATTGTAGGAGGGCTAAAGCTGATCTAGTCTCTGCACTAAATCTGACACCAATATGGTCAGCAGCCAGGAGCAATGGGTCACCAAGCTCCCTAAGGAGGTGTGAACTGGCCCAGGATGGATAAACAGAGCAAGTTAAAGTTTAGTCACTTGGTCCTAAAATCCTAGTCAGTTGGGATTGGGATTATGTCTGTGAATTCTAGTATAGGTGAGATAAGGAGACCAAGTCTCAGGAAAAAAAAAGAATATGACTGGGGAGTAGTGAATTTTAAAAATATTCAAAGAATTATCCACTATTACCCAGTTGGAACAATACAAGATGCATGACTAAGGAAAATTGTAAACATAATAGACCATTTTAAAGAACAAAACAATTAAGATTGCATAATTAAATCACTAGATGCAGAAAAAGTCTTTGGGAAGAATATAACACTAATTTATGATGAAAACATCCACTATATTAGGATAAATATGTTTTTCCTTAGGGATTATCTATATAAAACTGAGAGCTAGCATTATTTGTAATGATATGGCAACAGAAACCTTTCTAATAAAATAATGGTAAAGAAAGAATGTTTTTTGTCATTGTCATAGTTCTAGAAATGCTAGATACAACAACAAGGCAATAAAAATTAAAGAAGTAAGCACTGGCAAAGTGGAAGCAAAATTATCTTTATTTGCAGATGATATGATGATTTACTTAGAGAATCTCAAAGGATCATTTAAAAATTGAATGAAACAAAAGTAACAAGTTATAGAAAATATCTACTTTATTACTAATTAAAAATGAGGATAAAATATAAAAAGAAATTTAATTCAAAATAACTACAAAAAGAATAAAGTATTTGGGAGGGGTTTTTTTTGTTACAAAAATGCAAACCACTCTTTGTAGAAACAAAGGAGTACTTAAATAAGTGATGGGATATTCATTGTTCATGGTTAGGACATGCCACTATAATAAAAATTACAAGACTATCCAATTAATTTACAAATTTAATGCCAAACCAAACTACTAAGGGATTATTATATAGAAGCAGAGTAAATAATAACAAAATTCATCTGGAGTAACAAAAGGTAAAAAATTTCAGGGCAATAATGAAAAATAGTAGGAATGAGAGGAGACTAGCATAATGACAACTTAAACTATATTATAAAGCAATGATTATTAAAATTATTTCACCTTGGTTAAAAACATGTGAAAATTGATTTATTGATCAGACTGTGTTAGTGAGGTATAAGAACAATCATATATAGTGCCCTATTGCTTAATAAATCCAATAACATAAACTACTAGGGGAAATACATATTTTAAAAGTACAAAACTAGAAAGCAGTATGCTAGAAATTAGGTTAAGATGAACTTCTTACATCACATTCTGTAAGTTCCAAATGGATAGGAAACCTAATTATAAAAGGTCATATGATTTTAAAATCATAAAGCAGAAGAAGATAACTTGCACAATGATGGCTAAATGAAAGGTTCTTAAAGTACAGCGATGATTGGGAAAGATAATTCAATTACATAAATGTAAAGTTTTTGCATAAACAAAATCAATTCATCTAGAGTAAGAAGAGAAGGTGTCAATTGTGGAAAAAATTTTATGCATTAAAAAACTGTTAAAGGTTTGATATCCAAACTATGTAGAGATTTGTCATAAATATGTAAGAATGAGAACCATTCTGTAATAAATAAGTAAAAAAAAATAAAAACAAGAAGTTTTCTTTTTTTTTTTAAGCAATTGGGGTTAAGTAACTTGCTCAGTTACTTGAAGACTCAGTTACATGGCCAGATGTTTCTAGGTGGATGCTAAGTGTCTGAGCCCGGATTCGATCCCCCAGGTCATCCCGACACTGGGGCCGGAGCTCTTACTCGCTGTACTACCTGGCCGCCCCCAAGAAATTTTCAAATGAAGAAACTATCAACTTTTGGAAAGAATGTTCCAAATCACTAATAATAAGAGAAATGCAAACTAAAACAATGATGAGTTCTCTCCTTCCTTCAGACTGTCAAAGATGACAAAAAAATAAAAACAGTAAATGTTAGATTGACTGTGGAAAGATAACTATACTAATATATCATTAGTGCAGCTGTGAATTGGTCCAACCATTCTGGAAAATAATTTGGAACTATATTAGAAAGGTCATTAAATACATTTTTACCAGTCCTGCCATTATTGGTATACACCAAGGAGATTGAAGATAGCACACTTTAAAAAAAAAATAGCACTTTTTGTGGTATCAAAATAGGGAAAAATTTGGTGCCCATGAATTGGAGAACAGCTAAACAATTTTGGTATATAGATATGATGCAACAGTATTATATCATAAGAAAAAATATAAAGAATTATAGGAAACTTGGGAATACATTCAAAGAGATGCAGAGTAAACAGAAGCAAAAGAATAATTTATATAATGACCACAAAAGTGCAAAGGAAAACAAAGTTGGAAGACTTTAGTACATTGATTCCTGTGATAAGCTGAAATTAGAGAACTGACAATGAAACACACCTCCTTACTCTCTGCAGAGATGTGGTAGACTTGAGTTACAAAATGAGGTAAACACTGTCAGACATTACAAATATGTTGATTTGTTTTGCTTAACTACACTGTTTTAAGTAAGGGTATTGGTGCTGTGGGTGGGGTGAGAAGTGTGCATTGAGAAGTGAAAGCAATGTCAAAAATCATTAATAGTATTGTTAACAAAAATAAATGTATGGATGTGACCAATAAGATGGAGGTCTAGGTATTTTCTTTTATCCTTATGACCTCTCAAATCTCTCCAAAACAGAAATTATGTGTCCAAAATAAAGCAACTTCAGCTGTTTTTAAGCTCTAGGACACCAGGAACACCAAAAAAGGTTAAAAAAAAAAATCCCTGAACTATGCTCAAACTTATGCCTTAAACTATGCCTAAAAATGCCTAACTTGAACTTGCTCAGCACCCCCTCCCCCACTGCCTATCATGCTATTTACATCAAGGCTATACTAGCCACCCAACCCATGGGCTCAAAACAAAATTCAATCCTACGCACCGACCCTCCCTCCCTCTTTCCAGTGCTGTGGCGATCCAAGCTCAAAAATGCAGAAATTTGCTGAGGCCTCAATAGCTAGCACAACAATGTCATCCTGTATTGCAGAAGATCTCTTCAAAAGAGCTGAGGAATAGTGGTAAAGAGGCAAGATGTGTTTGGCCTTGAAATAAAGTTCAACCCCATACCCTGACTCTCCCTCTACCTCCCCTTCCCCACCTTCCAGTTCTAGAAGACACAAATATTAAACAACAGAAATCAGCCCAGGCCGCAATAGCACCAGCATGGTAGTGCTCTGTACTGCCTGGCCAGAGAACTGAGCAACAGAGTGAACAGGACAGGGCACAATGTGTGTGACTGTGCATGTACTGGGGGTGGGGTGGAGGGGAGGGGTGTAAAATGCTATACTAAGATTGGAAGAAAAGAACCAAGCATCTACATAGGCCAGTTCTGTTTCCTCAAAAATCACTTGGGGCAGAGACCTAGGCTGCTGAATCATGAATTGTCATGGGACCAAAAAAATTGTCATGGGACAAAAAGATGGGTGGAGGCTAAGAAGCTTTGAGATGCAGTACCCAGGGAGACCACAATCAGAGGTGAGGGAATCAGAAAGTGAGCAATAGGGAAAAACAAGGGGAAAAAACCCCCTGAAATTACCAGATCTCAAAAGGAAGAAAACTCAGACTATGAGCACAAGCAGATAAATTGACAGAGAAAACATTAGTAACATAAGGAAATATGGCCTGCAGATCTAGTAAACAAGTTCAGACATCTATGAGTGAATCTTGCAAAACAAAGGAAAACTTGATGAGACAGAGGAACCTGTGGAATTTGAGAACCTGGAACCACAATACACTGTTTGTTTCTGAGAGATTTAAAAGAGAAATGAGAATTATGAGAGCAGAATTATTTTAAAAATTTTAAAATTAATTTGATTTTAGTTTTCAACATTCATTTACATAAGATTTTGAGTTCCACATTTTCCCCCATTTCTCTCCTCCCCCCACCCCCAAGGGATTACTTTTTTTGCCAATCTGCACTACCTTCTATCACCACTACCTTCTCTTATCCCGTTCCCTTCTATTTTTCTGTAGGGCAAGATAGATTTCTATACCCCATTGCCTGTACCTCTCATTTCCCAGTGGCCTGTAAAAATGATTTTTAACATTCATTTTTTAAACTTTTGAAATCCAGGTTCTCTACCTTCCTCTCTCCCCACCCACTCTCATTGAGAAGTCAAGCAATTTGATATAGGTTATACATCTATAGTCAAGCAGAACACTACCATAGTAGTCATGTTGTGAAAGACTATTTCCCTCCATCCTATCCTGCTCCTCATTTATTCTATTCTCTCCTTTGACCCTGTCCCACATCAAGTGTTTAATTCTGGTTACCCCTTTCCCTGTTTGCCCTCTTTTCTATCATCCCCTCCCCCTTCTTATCCCCTTTTCCTCTACTTTCCTGTAGGGCAAGATAATTGAGTGTTTATGTTATACCCTCCTTCAGCCAAATTTGATGGGAATAAGGTTCACTAATTCTCTCTCACCTCTCTCCTCTTCCCTTCCACTGTAAAAGCTTTTTCTTGTCTCTTTTATGTGAAATAATTTAGCCCATTCTCTCTCTCCCTTTCTACTTCTCCAGGACATTAATCTCTTAATTTTATTTTTTTGATATTATCCCTTCATATTCAACTCACCCTTTTTCTTTTGTCTTATATATATATTTCCTCCAACTACCCTAATACTGAGAAAGGTTTCATGAGCTACAAATATCATCTTTACATGTAGGAATGTAAATAGTTCAACCTTAATAAGTCCCTTATGATTTCCCTTTCCTGTTTCCCTTTCCATTCTTCTCTTGAATCTTGTATTTGAAAGTCAAATTTTCTATTCAGCTCTGGTATTTTTGTCAAGGATGCTTGAAAGTCCTCTATTTCATTGAAAATCCATTTTTTCCCCTGAAGGATTATATTCAATTTTGCTGAGTAGGTGATTCTTGGTTTTAATCCTAGTTCCTTTGGCCTCTGGAATATCATATTCCAAGCCCTCACATCTCTTAACGTAGAAGCTGCTAAATCTTATGTTATCCTGATTGTGTTTCCACATTACTTGAATTGTTTCTTTCTAGCTGCTTGCAATGTTTTCTCCTTGACCTGGGAACTCTAGAATTTGGCTACAATAGTCCTAAGAGTTTTCCTTTTGGGATCTCTTTCAGGAGGTAAAAGTGGATTCTTTCAATTTCTATTTTGCCTTCTGGTTCTGGAATATTAGGGCCTTGGTAACTTCTTGAAAAATGATGTCTGGGTTCTTTTTTGATCATGGCTTTCAGGTAGTCCAATAATTTTTAAATGATCTCTCATGGATCTATTTTCAGATCAGTTGTTTTTCCAATGAGATATTTTTCATTGCCTTCTATTTTTTTTCATTCTTCTGGTTTTATTTTATAATTTATTGATTTCTCTTTGAGTCATTAGCTTCCATTTGCTTCATTCTAATTTTTAAGGAATCATTTTCTTCAGTGAGCAAAAATTTTGGACCTACTTTTTCCATTTGTCCAATTCAGCTTCTAAGGCATTTTTTCCTCATTGGCTTTTTGGACCTCTTTTGCCATTTGGGTTAGTCTATTTTTTTAAGGTGTTATTTTCTTCAGCATTTTTTTGAAAGCTATTGACTTATTTTTCATGATTTTCTTGCATCACTGTCATTTCTCTTCCCAATTTTTTCTCTACTTCTCTTTCTTGATTTTCAAAATCCTTTTCGAGGTCTTCCATGGCCTGAGACCAATTCATATTTTTTTTTGAGGCTTTGGATGTAGGAGTTTTGACTTTGTTGTCTTCTTCTGGTTGGATGTTTTGATTTTCCTTGTCACCAAAGTAAGATTCTACAGTCTGATTTTTTTCCACTGTTTGCTCATCTTCCCAGTCAGTTACTTGACTTTTTAGCTCTTTGTTTAGGTAGGACTCTACTTTCAGAGTGAAGAATGCATTGTCCCAAGCTTCAAGGGTTTTGTGTAGTTTTTTTCAGAGATATTTCTAGGGACCTGTAAATTTTTAGTTCTTCCAAGGCTATATGATCAAAGAAGAGGTGTTTACTCTTCTTCTGTTCTGTGCTCTGGTACTGTGAGTGACCACAAGCACTCTTTTCTGCCTTGGAACTGTGAGGAGGATTCCCTCTTCACCACCACCACAAGCTCTGCCACACCAGCACTCCTTCTTGCCTCAGTACTGCCACCCAGGACTGCAACATAGATCTGAGTGAGGGCAAACCAAGAGAATCCTGTCTCAAAGCCAGCAAAGAGATCTATACAATCCCCCTCTGATCAACTGCTTGATCCCCCTACTGTCTGTGGGTTGAGAGCTCCAGAAGCAGCCTCTGCCACCTCTACCACCACCACTACCATCCTGGGGCTTGGGCTGAACCATGGTCCTCTCTCACCCAGGTCCCACAGAGCTTTCCTACTGACCTTCTAATTTGTCTTTGGTGTTTGTAGATTGAGAAGTCTGGAAACAGTTGCAGCTGCCAGTGATCCAGTCCCCTGAGGCCTACTCCAGATGTTGCTGTGGCCCAGTCTGTGCCAGCACATATGCTGGACTGTGCTCCTCTCCCAGTCTGGTACAACAAACCTGTAGACCTTCCAGGTTGTCTTGGGCTAGAAATGTGTTTCACTCTGTTGTTTTGTGGGTTCTGTTGCTCTAGAATTTGTTTAGAGTCGTTTTTTACAGGTTTTTGGAGAAGTTTTGGGGAGAGCTCAAGCAAGTCCCTGCTTTCACCCTGACATCTTGCTCAGCCCCCAAGAGCAGAATTTTTAACATCTAGAGAAAAACTTAAATCTGTGATGTCTAATCTCACCAAAGAAACAAAAGAGAGGACAATTGAGTGGGAATGCAAATAAAGGATAATCTAGAAGAAAAAGAGCAAAAATTAATAACATTTAAGGAAACTATACTCTCTATTCAAGCAAAACATTGATCTCAAAGAAAGGACGTATAGAGGCAACCTATAGCCTCAGAAAAATGCAGTAAGTTAAAAACCTGGAATAATATAAGGCAAGAAATAATACAAGAAAATTACCCAGAATGTCTGAACATAGAAAACAAAATACCAAATGAAAGAATACATAGATTGCCTCTAGAAAAAAAAATCCAAGCCTGCAAATTCCAAGACACATAGTGGTTAAATCGAACAATTCCATTGAGAAAAAAACATTCTGCAAGTAACCAGGTAAAAAAAGCTTCAAATACAAAGGAAAAGAATTACACAGACTATTATAGACTCACTGGAAAACTCAAGAGGGAATGAACTAATGTGTTCTGAAGAGCAATGGAACTCAGGAAGCAGCCTAGGGTCTCCTACCCTGCAATTCTTAAGTTAACCATAAATGGAAAAAAAGGACAGACATTAATAATAAAAATTAAAAATATTCTTAGAAAGAAAACTACACCTGGAGAGACTTGCTTTATGAACATCTCAGAAAACAAAAACGCATAAGGGGTGAATGAATTTAACAATCAAAGACAGCATAAGCAAGAGAGAGACAACAACGAGACCAGTAAGAGACTTCTTTCTAAAATGTACACAAGAAGACAGGAGTGAAGGCAGAAATTATGCAGAGGTGATGGTGGAAAAGCAGACCTGGGGCATTACGGATAGAAGCTGGCAGCTCCCTGCTTACAAGTGAGTCAATATCTTTTGTGGTTTGTGTGATGTGCTGGTCAAGTTTGGAACTAGCAGTGAGGAAAAGGTGACTCCTGAGATCTCTTAGGAAGAAAAGAGCCTGCAGGTAAATGAGTGAGGAGGTAGAGGGAAGGATTTGAAAAGGTAGGAGTTAGGGGGAACCTTTGTTTTAGTGGTGGGAAAGGGCAGGGGCAGAGAGGGCAAGTTTGAATTTTGCTGTGAATGAAGATACTTGTTCAATGGAGGGAGGTGAGGATGTTGCAGAATGTTATCTGTGGGAACCTGGTGCTTGATGAGGCCATTTGTACAATCTGGCAGGGAGGAAGAAAGGGGAGAGTTGAAGTAAGCTCCTAGGGGATACTAGTGCCTGGGGGAGTGGGAGGGCATAGACTGAGGAAGAGGATTTTGAGGCATATGGCTGCATAGTTGAGGATTGGGGGAAGATCATGCCATGGGATAGTGTCTTCTTTGTCACCTATAATGACTGATACTTTTCTGGGAATGAGGTATAATGGTGATGGGGGCAAACTATAAAACAGCAGAAACCACTTAGAGGGAAAAGCTCAGAATGGATATGTCAAGTTTTGATTCTATCAGGAATACACAGAATAGAGAGGGACTTGATAAATATAGGTGTCATCAAAGAGAGAGTGAGAGTCTAGAGAAGACAGAGAGGGAGGATGGATACTGAAAAGAGGGAAGGAGAGAAATCCTCTCTGGAAATGAGGAAACAAAATATGAAATAAAATACAAAAATGAAACAGACAAAAATCCTAATGAATACTACTAATTGAAGGGGAGGACATGAGAGGAGAATCAACCTGAAAGAAAAAAATGAGAAAAGTCAAATAACCATATTAAGTTTAACAATAAAATAAAATAAAACAAAAGGAACAAATAAGCAAAACTCCAAAGAGAAAGGCATAACAAATGGGTGAAGGGATTAGAGATGAGAAGACAGCCAGTGAAAATAAGCCCACCTTAAAAAAGGTTAACCTAAAGTAACTAAAGAAACATAATACAGTGTTTATAGGGGAAAAATAGAAAAAATCATAACTTTAAAAGTCCCAATATTACAGAGAAATAAAAGAAAATATAAACCTAACTTTAATAACTTTAAATGTGAGTGTATTAAAAAAAATTCAATAAAACAAAAATGTTATGACAAAACCTTATAATCTGTTGTTTATAAGAAACACATTAGCAAATATGTATGTGTGTGTGTATATATACACACACAAAGAATAAAACTAAAAGGATGGAAAAAATTTACTATGTATCAAGGGAATCCAAAAAAATAGGAGTTGCAAATATACTATCTGACAAAGCAAAAAGAGTCAAAAAATTAAAAGGGATAAACAAGGAAAGTACAGTATTCTGAAAGGAACCATAGGCAACAATTCAATATCAGTAATAAATTTATATGTTCCAAATATCCTGCTCATCCAAATTCATAAAGGAAACATTAACTAAGCTATAAGAATACATAGAAACAGAAAGGTAAACAAAGGAGCAATTATAGAAGTGAACAAATTGCTTGAGAAACTTGAGCTAGAAAGCTTGTCTTCTAAATAGGAATGCAAAATATATGTATTTCTCAGCACCACATGGAACTTTTACAAAAATTAACCATATATCAAAGCACAGAGATATTGCTAACAAAAAGCAGAAAGGCATCCTTTCTTTCTATAATGCAATAAAAGACTTAACACAATAAAAAACTACCATTGATTCAGAAGCCATAAACAAAAGACAGAGACTCACCAAAAAAATCATTGAAACAATGAATAATTATGTAAAAGAATATGATCATTATGAAGCAACATATCAAAATTTCTGAGATGCACCTAAGGCAGTCTTTAGGGGGAAAATCATATCCATACAAATATTAAGAAAAAGAAAAATAGAAAAAGCTTAATGAACTCAATATGCATTTTTTACAATTAGAAAACCAACAAATTTGTACCCCAAATAAGTATGCACAAAAAATGAGATATTAAAAATACAAAAATAAATGGATTGGGGCGGCTAGGTGGCTCAGTGAATAGATCACCGGCCCTGGAGTCAGGAGGAACTGAGTTCAAATTTGACCTCAGACCCTTGACACACTTACTAGCCATGTGACTTTGGGTAAGTCATTTAACCCCAATTGCCCTCCAAAAAGCAAAACAAACAAACGAAATGGATAATCTGGAAACAAACAAACAAAAAAAAGCCTATAGAAATGCTAAGTAAAAGTAAAAGCTGGTTCTTTGAAAAAGCTAATAAAATTGACCAATCTTTAGTTAATCTGATTAAAAAGAATAGTTCAGAAAATCAATAAAATAAAATAACAAATCCACAAGATGAAATCACAACAAAGTGGAAGAAATAAAAAGAATAATCCAAATCTATTATGCATAGTTATAGGTTAACAAAGCTGACAAAACTATAAGAGAGGGATATCTATATAAAATACCCAAACTGTAAGAAGGCCAGATAGAACTCTTAAATAATTAAACTTCAGAAAAGGAAACAGTACTAGCTGTAATGGAACTTCCAAAAAAATTCCTGGTACTAATGGATATACAGGAGAATGCTATAAAACTTTTAGAGGACAGTTACTACCCATGTTTTATTAACTATTCTCAAAGCTTGAGAAAAAATAATCTTACCAAAATTCTTTTATAAGACAAATATAGACCTAATGAAGAGGGTTACCCACTAAGAGGGTTAGCGTTGCTCTGGAGACCCCAAAAATACCAACACACCCAGTCCTGCTGAATGAATTTGACTCAAGTCTTCTCAGCCAAAGAAAAGTAAAATTTATTAAAAGTCTGCTTGCATTAGACACAGAGTAAGTCTGTGCTAGGTCCTTCTATGGCGCTCTCCATATTCTATGGCATTCTCACCATTCTATGGCATTCTATGGCACTCTCACTCTTCCATGGTGCTCTCACACATGTGAGGACAAGACAGGGTCTTATATACAGAAGGTTGTGGGAGGAATCTAGGGGTAGTCTAGAGGAGGAGTTTGGGGAGGGTCTTCAGGAGGAGTTATTGAGGTCAATGAGTGATTAAGGGTGGGAATCCTCCTGGAGACCACAAACAATGGTGGGCTAGGACGGTTAAAGGGTGGGAAGTCTAGTAACTGACTTGCCTCATCAAATAGGATGATTTAATCAAGAGTCCAAGGGAGGTTCCCAGAGCCTGTACCTCAAGGACTCAAGGAGAGCTGGAGGGGGCTCCCAGAGCCCATACCTCATCACTAATACCATCACTAAAACCAGGGAAGGATAAAACACAGAAGGAAAACGATAGGTCAATATTACTAATAAACACTGATTGAAATCTTTAAACTAAATCTCATCAGAGTACAGTGATGTATATAGGAAATCATACATTATGACCAAACTGGATTTAGTCATAATGAAATAATGCAAGGGTACAAGAATGATTTAACATTAGAAAAATGATCAACAAAATGAATCTTATTAAAAACCAAAATATCTAAAACCACATCATTATCTTTTTTTTGTTTTGCTTTTCTTTTTTTAATCAATTTATTTTTTGTTTTCAATATTTATTTACACAAGATTTTGAATTCCAAATTTTCTCCCCATCTCTCTCCTCTCCCCATCTCAAGACAGCATGCATTCTGATTACCTCTTTCCCCAATCTGCCCTCCCTTCTATCACCAATGCCTTCTCTTATCCTCTTCCCTTCTTTTTTTCTGTAGGGCAAGAAAGATTTCTATACCTTATTTCCTGTATATCTTATTTCCCAGTTGCATATAAAAACAATTTTTAACATTAATTTTTAAAACTTTCAGTTTCAAATTTTCTCCTTTCCTCCCTCCCCACCCACCCTCATTGGGAAGGCAAGCAATTTGATATAGGTTATACATGTGTAGTCATGCAGAACACTTCCATAATAGTCATGTTGTGAAAGACTAACTATATTTCCCTCCATCCTATCCTGCCTCCCACAAGCTCCTCCCAGGACCACCACCCAGGACTGTGACCTAGATCCAGGCATGGGCAAAGCAAGGGAGTGCCAGCAAAGAGATCCCTGCTGCTGCTCCTGCCTCTGTGACCTCCACCCCCATGCTACCTGCCCTAGAGCTGAACCATGCTCCTCTCTTACTGAGGTCTGACCTACCTTTCCTACTGACCTTCTAAGTTGTCTTTGGCATTTGTGGGTTGAGAAATCTGGAAAGCACCATCTTGGCCCATGCTGGACTGTGCTCCTTTCTCAGATTGGTGCAACAGACCTTTCCAGTCGACCTTACAGGTTGTCTTGGGCTGGAAATTTTTTTCACTTTGTCATTTTGTGGATTCTGCTGCTCTAGAATTTGTTTGGAGTTGTTTTTTACAGGTTTTTAGTGTGGGAGAGCTCAAGCAAGTCCTTGCTTTTACTCCACCATCTTGGCTCCCACCACATGATTATCTTAACAGATGCAAAAAAGGCCTTTGACAAAGTAAAATATTCATTTATCTCAAAACTCTATAGGCATGAAGGAACTTTCAAAATATCATAAAAAACATTTATTTAAAACCAAAGGGAAGCATCATGTACAATGGCAATATACTAGAACCTTTTCCAATTAATATGAGAGTAAAGTAAGGATGTTTACTCTCCTCCCAATATTTGATATGGTTCTGGAAATGCAAACAACAGTAAGCAAAAAGGTAGGTTGAAATGAAATAAAACTACCCCTATTTGCTGGCTTACTAGGAAAATCCCAGGGAATCAGCAAAGATAGTAATTGAGGCAATTAATGGTTTCAGCAAAGTTGCAGGCTACAAAATAAACCCCCCCCAAATTAAATGCATTTATACATAACAGTAACAAAATCCAAGAAGCAATACTAGAAAGGAAAATCCCATTCTAAATAACTACAAAATGCATAATGTATCTGAGGATCCATTTATGAAAACATACAAAAGCTTGTAATAGATTCAATTACAAAGTATTCTTAAAGAAATAAAGAGCAACTTAAATAGCCATTGGGATATTAAGTCTTAGTGGCTGGGCCTTGTCAACATAATAAAAATGACAATACTACCAAAGTTAATCAACACTTTTAATGCTATATCAATCAAATTACCCAAGGGATACTTCATAAAACTTGACAAAATAGTAACCAAATCAATTTGGGAAAACAAAAGATCTAGAATATTAAGGGAAATGATGAAAAGATGTAGGGATAAAGAGGGAATAGCACTTCTAGACTAAAAATTATAAGGAATCAGTCTTCAAAACCATCTGGATTAGTTAAAAAAAAACCAGATAAACTGATGCAATACCTTAGATGAAGGAAAATTATAAACAACTGAACTCAGTAACCCAGTGTTTGATGAAGTGAAAAACATAAGTTACACAAGGAAAAACTCTTTATTTGATAAGAACTGGTTAAAAAAAACTGGAAAGAAGTTTGGCAGAAATCAGCCTTAGATCTACACCTTGTAACATATTCCACATGAACAGATGACCTTAATACTAAAAATCATCAGAATAAAAAAATTAGAAGAAAAGACAACTAATTGGACATGAGGGGTCAGTGAGAGAAAGTTGAGGATTATTTTGAGGTTGCAAACTTGAATATTTATAAGAATGATGGTGTCACCAACAGGAAAAGGAAGATCTAGCAAAGGAGATTACGAATTCCTATGGGACACTTGGGAAAGGTGTAAAATTTAGAATCAGCAGATTGACTGGCTACTAATCCTAGCTCTATCTGACCTTGGGCAAGCTATTTAACTTCTCCAGACCTCAATTTGTCATTAGGTTATTTGGTTAAAGAACTTTTGAGGACCTTTCCAGCTATTTATTTGTGATTCTACAGTATTCAAATATAGTAGAGATAAATAGTATTTTACATTTTATTATACTTTTTACTAGTATATCCCATTGATAGAGCAATAAGGTCCAAGACTAAGGAAGTATATTCTGCCTTGGTCAGATCACTTATTAAGTATTGTGTTCAGTTTTGGATACCACATTTTAGAAAGAACATTCGTAAGCTGTACAGTAAGTAGGGAAAGGCAACTGGAATGCTAAGAGATCTTGTGATCATGGTATAACAAAATCAATGAAAGTAACCAAGGATTTTTAGTTTGGAGAATACTTAGGTAGACACATGATACTTTCTTCAAGTATTTGAAGGGCTGTCACATGGATACAGGATTAGAGCTGTTCTGTTTGGAACCAGGGGGAAATACTAGGAATAATGGGTAACAGTTGGAAAAAATTAAGTTTGTGGTAAAGAAAAACTTCCTACCAATTACCCTACCCAAAAGTGAAATGGGATTCCTTGGGAGGCAGTCTTTGGCACCTTAAGTCAAGGCTTGATGACAACCTGTTCGATATGTTGTAGAGAAGATTGTTCAGATTGGTGTTCAGATTGACCAGATGTTGTATAATCTGCCTTTTCTCCTCATTTTGAGATTCCAAATCTACCTTTGTTTTGTTGTAAACTGAGTGGCAAATGGCAAGATTTGGTGAGCTTTTAAAAAGTACCTTTACAACCATTTCACTTTCTTTGCCATTTTAAACACTTAAACCTAAGAATGAAAAATTAAATGTGTATGTTTATGTATAAAGTCAATCCTATTCAACAAATATTTGTTAAGTGTCTACGTGGTGTAAGAAACAGTGATGTTTGGGTCAGAAGCCCCACAAATTGTATTAGGTATGTGCAAACCCAGGTCATTTAATGACTCTGGTCCTCAGTTTCCAGAGAACTTTAGTTTGGAGTTGGAGGACTTGTTAGAATCCCAACTCTATTCCTTACTAGCTGTATGACCTTGAACAAGACTCTTATCATCTCTGGTCCTTGGTTTGTCTTCTATAAAATGGGGAGTTTGGATTAGATGACCTCAAAGGTAATTTCCAGATCTAAGTTAAGGATCCTATGAATTTATGCTTTTCCCTATCCATATCAGGGTTTTTGTGAGGATCAGATGAGATAATGTATATTAAGGGGTTTATAACTATTCTGTAATATGTAAATATAAATTGCCATTATTTCTGATCTGATTAGTTGATAAATCACCAGAGATTTATTTAAAAATATCCAGGGTTTTGGGAGAAACAAGTGGTAGAGGACATGGAAATAATTGAGAACATAATACTGAGAATAAATAGAATTTTAAAAATCAAGGCTATTCAAATAAAGTTTGTGTGATCAAAACAATACATAGAAATGCATAGGACTGTTTATAAATTAAAAATCCAGATTAAACCTATGCTTGTTTCACTCAAAATCCATCATCATGGATAATGATGAATGAAACTGACTTCAACTCAGTGTATAGAGGGTCAATACAAGAAAAATACTTCCTAAATTAATTTATTTTTGTGGGTAGGTGTTTCAATGTACAGAATGCTGGTATTGTAGTCAGGAAGTATCAGTCTGAATCCTACCTTTGACACTGAGTAGCTGTACGACCCTAGGCAAGAAGCTTAACCTCTCTGGGTCTTAGTTTCCTTATCTGTCAAATGGAGAAAATAGCACCTACCTTATAGGGTTGTTGTGAGGATCAAGTGAGATAACATATGTAAAGTGCTTGACAAATCTTAAAATGCTCTATAAATTCTAGTTATAATTTTCCCATATTGTTCAAATTCAAGATATTTAAGAGTCTGAACTGAAATAAAAATATATACAGGTTATGATCTTGCTCTTTGAATTCTTTCTTCAAATAAAAACATTTGATTTGGGACTCTTCTTAGATGCTTATTATGTTAAGGTCTTTCACTAAAATCTCCATCTAAATCTTCCTCTTCTTTCTTTCACTTTTTCTCATGTTTACAACTGTTAGTATAGCATTGCATGCATAAAGTCATGTAGGTACATTTCTCCAATTCTCCAATTCCATTTTAAAATCACTTTGATGCTTTAATTAAAAGAAAAAACTTATTAGAGTTCAGTTATAAAATAACCGCCAGTTATTTTCCGGTACTTCCTATTTAGGATAATCTATTGAGGTTCCATCAAGCATCTCCTCATGGTATTCCATACTTACAGA
This sequence comes from Petaurus breviceps papuanus, assembly GCF_028583685.1. Lineage (NCBI taxonomy): Eukaryota > Metazoa > Chordata > Mammalia > Diprotodontia > Petauridae > Petaurus > Petaurus breviceps. Next base: position 5,151,104 of record NW_027187327.1, read on the forward strand.
ATTCTCCTTTGCTTTTCCTGCCATCTGGAACAGCTTTTTCTACATCATCCATTGTGTCACTTCAAATCTTAGGGGACCATGCCTTAAAATTGTTTTCTGTCCTTTAATCATTGTAATTATGTGATTTGGAGCAACAAAGTGTTTGGGTATACTGTTTATGTGAAAGAGAGAATGCAAACCATCATATGAAGCATTTCATGAAGATTCAAACTTCTTGTGGAAAGTAAAACCTATGAAAAAAGATCAAAAGCATTGGGATTATTGATCCTGGAGAAACCAAAAAGTGAATTAATAAAACATCTTTAAATAGGAAATGAGGTGTTATGTGAAAGTTGATGGTAAGTTGATATTTTCCATTGAATAGGGAGTTTTGGGTAGTAAAAAGAGCATGGGGGGCGGCCAGGTGGCTCAGCGAGTAAGAGCACCAGCTCCAGTGTTGGGACGACTTGGAGATCGAATCCCGGGCTCAGACACTCAGCACCATACCCAGAAATAACTGGCCGTGTAACCTTGAGCAAGTTACTTAACCCCGATTGCTTAAAAATAAAAACAATAATAAAAAAAAAGAGCATGGGACCTGGAATCAGGAAGATGTGTTTAACTCCTTCCTCAGATTCTTACTAGCAGAAAGACTTTGGGAAAGTCATAATCTCTTTCAGGTTCAGTTTTCTCATCTGTCAAATGGGGATAACCTCATCTCTAGCACTTTTATCCCAGTAATTATATGCCAAAAATGAAATCATATTTAAAGTGCTTCGCAAACCTTAAAGCACTACATAAAATGTAAATTACTATTAGTGAGAATAGAACAAGAGGAAATGATTTTGAACTTTAATGTGAGCATTATTAGTTACACATAAAAATTTCTCAGCTAGTGAATTATTAAAGGATGGAATGGCTTATTGAAGGTGGCACACACGTTCCTTGAAATTAATTAAAAATGGGGTATTTCTCAGTGATCTAGCTAGTTTGACTTGGGTGTAATCCTTTTGTGGAAGTAAAAGAATGTGGTTTCTTCCATACCTAGAGGTTGGGGTCAGCAAAGAGATATGGGAGTTCTGAATATTTACTTTGTTGAACAGGACCTTTTCTGAAGATATACCCATCTCTAGGTACAGGCTTTTATCTTACACTTCTGGTTCTATATTATTTCAAAACTCAAAACAGAATTTAGAAACTTCTGATTCCTTCAAATTAGAATATTTTTAAAAGTTTAAGGCTTGGATTTGTTTTAAAAAATTCCAAAATAATCACATTTGCCAAAGTATCCAAGTAGGCCAGAAACCAAATTTCACAAAACATAATTCTAGTAAATTTGAAATAAAATTAAGAGTTTAAATCTTTCAGAGTCTATCATCATAATAAAACCTCCAATAGTGAATTGTATGCAAAATTTTTAATCCTGAGAAGTTTTCTTATACAGGACACGACAATAGGAAAGATAGTTTTTGCTAGTTGTTATATTATGTAATTTTACTGAGGTATTCAATGGATTTCTACTTTTGTTTTAAAAGCCTTATAAAAGAGACTTGTATACTTAACAACTTGTTTTAATTTTGATTAGTTTGAAGGAAAAATCAGCAACCTCCTTAAACTAGCAAAATAGGCTAAAAAAATTTTTAGTCATAATTTCAATTTTATCCTTAAAACCTTTTGGCAAAAGAAAAAACTGAGAAAGTAATAGTTGTCTTTATGACAGAGGAATGAATAGAGTTGTGTTTTAAGATAAGCTATTTCCCCAAATTAAATGTCATCAAATGAAAAAGAAGAGTACATTTGTAGTATGTATATAATTAGTAATACTTTAAAAACAGAAATTTGTCTTGTATTTAAGGTCAACATTCAGAAATGAGTTTTGTATTTTGAAGAAATTAAAAATAAGCTAATGAATGATTTTTGTTACTACAGGAATTGGTAAAATTCTAATGTTCGTTTCCAAGTAGAAATAATTTCACATCTTTTTGTTATAAAAAATAAAATTTTTGACCTAGAAACTAAGTTACTTAGAGTAGATTAATTTTAAAATAACTTTTCCAACACAACTGGATCTTAATGTATTTTATAATGCTTTACGACATGGTTTGGCAAAACATTTCAATAACAGAATATAAAATGTCTTGAACTAGGTATTTCCAAAAATATGAATGACCAAAATTGTATCAAAGTTATTTAGAAGTTAATCAAAACAACAGAAAACTCTAAAGGTTAATTTTCCTTTAAAAATGGTCCTAGAATGCAAGTATCAGAACACTTAATAAAAGCTACTGCAGCTCCTAAATGGAAAGACATACCTGAAATTACTAGAGTGCTTTTCTAAATTTACATATCACCAAGAAGATACATATGGAAAACTTTAATCTCTGTATTTTTATATTTGCTTTCACCATTTCTTTTTTATTCCCTTGAGAAATCAAACATCAATAAACATCAGACTAATGCAAAACAATTAATAAAAAATGAAAACCCCAAACAATCTTTGGTTACAAAGAAGTATTTATTCTAAAAAAATTAGGACTACATCAATTGTTGAGATTATTTTAAATATGTAGTTCCTAAAAATAAGAGGATAACATATATGGCAGTTAATCACAGAAGTAGCAAAACGGCAATAAAACACACAAAATGTCCATCTTTTCAACCTGAATATCCCTTCTAGAGCCAGGACACTAGTAATTATAATAGTTTAAAAGGAATTAATGGATTACACAATATGACAATGCAAATATTGTCAGTATTTAAAAGAAAGGACATTGCATATCAATAAATGATTATTACTCTGATAATTTAGGCTTTAAAATAATAAGTCATTGTAACCATTTTTTATTATAATCAGAATAAATTATAAAAGGCAATCATTGCACTCAAGTATCCACAGGGGTTCGTTTTCGGGTTGGGGGGGGGACCCCACCAAATACATATTCAGCCCTGGATCTTTTAATAGTGTCTTACACAGTTGCAGTCTTCAGGGGAGCTGAGGGGCGGTTGCAGCACCAAGTGTTTCCCACCAGGAATGTTAGGAGCCAGGCTGGGTACAAGGCTTGAGGTAAGAATCCAGAAAACCACAGTTCAGCTTCTAGGGTCCTAGTCTCACAAATAAGCACCTCCACTCTTTTAAATCAGTCTCATAAAAAATACTGTTTATTACCTAGAATGTTAATGGAGAATCTTTTGTTAAATGTTAACAAAAGAATGCTTATTCTAGTTCCCCCTTTAAACATCTACCTCTTTCATTTTAAAATGTTTTAACTCCAGTCTCTTTTGGAAAGTGCTTAAATCATTTGGAGATAAAATATTACTTATTGCTCTTTTCTAACAAATGGCATTTTCCATTGTTTCCATACATTTCACCCGTTCGTTTTCTTTTTTTTTTTAAACAAGGCCCATATCTTCATCAGCAAAACTCAGATGAATGATTTAGCATATAAAACCCAATAATTGCATACTAATTTACAAAAGATTTAAAAAATACTTTTTGGGCTGTTTTTTCAGGAAGTCTTTGCTTGCCCAACAGTAAACAGAAATGGTTTCGACCTTATATTAGGAGTCATTTGTTAGCATAACTTGAAGTCAACTATACAACATATACATAATTTAAATCATTTAATCACTAAATACATTGGCCAAACTGTATTGTACTCTTTTAAGATCCTTCGTTAGGTTATCGGTTTATCACTAAATTACCGCCAGTTCAGCTGTAGGTACATATTAACGTCTCTTTGCTTTTCCGTAGATTAACATTATTTTCTTCTTGCGAATATTCGGAAAAGCCTTACGATTCCTAAATACCAAATCGCTGATTAACTGTCCCCCAGCTCTATTATAATGAAAATAGCATTTTAAGTGCAAATAAGGAGTTAGAAAGCATCGTTCTTAGAACCAAAGCAAAAAAAAAAACAAAACCAAAAACAACCCACCAAAAACAACCATTTTACAATTTGTACTTAAGGCACTGGCAGTAATACAAAAAATATGTAGAGATAAGCTCCGGCAAGTAACGGGCTTGCAAAAAAAAATGTTACTGCTTAACAAAAAGCAGCCTGAGCCTCTATTGCAATATACAGCACTCCCAATAAATTACACAACACTTGCACAGGCTGCAGAAATAACGCAGGACAAGACTTACACAGATGCCAATCCGCAGCATTTATACACATGCACATGGGTAAGAGACAGAAACCAAACACTATCATTCAACTCAGGGAGGGCAGCGCAATCTTGAGTTTGTTCAATGTGTGTGTGTGTGTGTGTGTTATTTCTGTGTGAGTGTGTGGACTCTGTGTGTGCGCGCGTGAGAGTGAGACCCATCCTCGGGGCATTTTCCCCCCTCTCTGGGCAGTTTTGCTTCATTTGTTTCCTATTTCTGCTACATTGAAACTAACTTCCATCTCAGCCCCAGTCAGAGGCGCTGAATAGAACCTGTGCTACGGCTCCGTGTGCGTCATATCCCTCCGCAGAGTCGTCCCTCCCCCGAATCAATCCCTCCACAGAGAAAGCGCTTTCCAGCCAACCAACGGCCGCTGCTCCGACATCTTCTCCTAACTGGAAATAAATAAATAAATCGATCTACTGGGGGGGGGGGGGCGGTGTGAGGAGCGGGGAGGCGGGGAATCAGGCC